>NW_020273612.1:1293446-1312611 GCF_003268045.1 Sipha flava
GCCGGTTCGAGCGCGTTCCTCCGATACGTGGCCGCGAATTACGACGCCGAGCGCCGTCTCTCGCCGGTCCTTCGTTTTTCGACCCGGGCGGTTAGTGCGAGCCACCCCTCGAACTGATAGCCGAATAAATAAAAAAGAAACCCGTACCCCCACCGCCGCCAGACCGCGTCGTCAAAGGACTTCGTGGGGATAGGGGGAGGGTGTTCTGGTCTCGGGTTGCCTCGCACTAACCGCCCGGGTCGAAAAACGAAAACGAACATTTGCCTAAGATTAGCCTTAGCCGAACGCTGCGCCGCCCCCGCGCGATTTCGATCGGACGAATTCGTGGTGACCGATGGATTTCGTACCTACTATCGTTTCAACGGAGCGCTCGACTTTGGCATAATTAAAGAAGAAGGACTCTGTTTGCTTGAAAAACAAATTGCGTCCCCGAAACTCGTTAAGTGTTATAAACATTAGGTAATAATAGTAGGGGCACGTTTACATTTCTAAAATGTAGAAATGGTTCTCCGTCCCTTTACGTCCCCCCCTCAAGTCGAGCACTTGGGACACGTTGGGTGGACCGAGAATAATCTTCTCGTGGTGCGCGGAGGATTTGATTTTATTCGCCCCGGCAGGACGCAAACATCCAAACCACGTAAATGCGTTAAGAAAACGGACACTTCAGCGGTTTTAAGTCGACCGTATGTCGACGCCTTTGTCTCCTTCCAAGAGACCATAATAGTACTGTGTTTCATATAACTTAACGGTTCCAAGCTCGATGAAATCGCCTGGCAAAAACGGCGCACGTGTATGAACTCGTATAACAGTAGTAAAACTCACAATAACTGTCAATTATTCACGCATAGACAACGCACGTATATGGGAAATCGCTATTTTTTTTATTGATACTGGGAATATTTATTTCAATTATTTCAGTATCCAGAGAGTCTTAAAAAAAAAAAAACAAAAAATTATTATTAGCTAAGGAAATAATGATCGAGACTGGTTTATCGAAATATAATTCAAGTACTTAGTGTTTCAATGCTAGAGAAGAATTCAATTTTGAAATGTTACAATTTTGTTTACTTTTTTCCAACTCATTATAAAGAATTAAAATGGTGTACATTTATGTCTATCGGGAAACTATATCATAACATGTTGCACGTGATCATTTTATATTATCACACGTGGAGCCTAGTTGTGAATATTTTATAAGAACTAACCTGCTTACCTGCAGGAGTCCTATCATTAAAATCCGTTTTTACTTGTTTTACTTGAACTTGAAAGATTGGCTAAGTTGAAACCTTGGACACAACTGAAAACGAATTTAATATTAATTTGACTCACTCTATTGGTAGCAACTAATGTGCTCCATCTGTATACTATAAGGATTGATACGGAACTACCCATTTTTTAATTATATGTGAAATACGTTGATAAAATCCACGGATTCGCCTCAAAAATGTATTTCACTCGATACGTCTAACGATAAGTGAAGTACAGTTTTTTCCTTCATCTAAAAATACGGTGAGTGATGATCCTCTTGATCAATGATGACAACATTTTAAATAAACTGCAATAATAATAAGACTTAAGTATTATCAAATAGGAATATTATTTTTTAAAATTATTGACTGCTATAAAATATTTGATGTGTTATTTATACCCAAAAATGATTTTTTTAATTTTAGTCGATCGTAAATATTTATACTTCTTTAATACTCCAGGTAAGTACTTCCATATTTACATATTTTATTTATTTTGGTATAGTCTTTAATAGATTATTCGTTTATTTAACAATACTTTATTATTATTACTTTAAGATTCATAACCATAACAAATTATAATATTTTAAATAATAATAATTACTGCATTGGTTGTGATGGTAATGATGCCCATCATTATAATAATCTTCAATACAAATCAAAAATAAGTTTAATGTTTGACATTGAAAAGTAAAACGTTTTTGAAACATCCAAATTGTTTAAATCGACAAAAAAAAAATAACTTATAAGATTTTATCAAATTATTTAAATTATAAACTCGTTTACAAGTGTACATTCAAATTTATTTTTATTTTCTCGTGTTTAATTTTTCATATTTCAAATCATCTTGTAATATTTACGTTAGTGCATTAATATTTTTAGAACTTATTGCATACATTATACTACACAGAGTACTTACTCAATGACATAATTTTTATAGATAAGTGGAAGGAAAATAGAACTATACCTTAACGGTACAGCTGGTGATAATATTTTAAGGGTTTAAAATTATTTTTGATTAAATTATATTTTATATTTTCAAAGAAATTTCTCATTTCCTAAGTAATTTAATATTACTAAACAAAATTGACACAAAAAATATTTTATGCATACATAATGTCACGAACATAAAATATAACTACATAGTTTGATAATTTTGTTTCTTATTTTAGAATCATAGTTATGATTTAAGTCTTATGATTTATTTACGTTTATTATGGAATAATTTAATAATTTGTATCATGAATAATAATATTATAATAGCTGTACTGTGATATAATATTTGGACAACGTCTGAACGATATTATTATATGAAAATAATACAAATTAAATAATTATATGTTTACTTTGAAGTATACCAAAAATATACCAAAAGTACGAATCGTGATTGAAACAAGAACAAACTTAGAAAATAAGTGTACGCTATATTTAGGAGTCCTATAGCATTGGTAACTACGTGTGCGCTAAATATTTCACCACGTAGATGTTTTTTTTTTTACAGATATTTTCGTGGTATTTAAATAAGACTATTGAATTTGGAAAAAATCAATAGGCTGAATTTTAATAACCTTAGAAACGTTCATATTGCAACTTTATGTTAGGAATCTTGATCCGAGTTCTCAATAGACTTTTTGATTCCTCCGGTTTTTATTCTACATAATATTTGAATACGATTTACTACGACGGTACTCCAGATCCCTGTAGCTTAGTGAATAATTTATATTGTGAAAATATGAACTATTAATAAAAATAACTGAATTTGACATAGAACTGCGGATAAAGACAACATAGCGCAATATATATTTGTATGTGTATGCGTGTATTCGTGTATACTGCGTTTGCTTAGAGCGAATAATAATTACTAAAAGTATGTAATCATTTGCAATTATCTTCTTTATTATTATCCAGGAGCATTTTACGCTATAAGTAACTGTATACGACAATTAATCATAACTATTCGAAATATGGCGTTTTAATTTCAAGATTCTACTTAAACGGTTTTATATTTAAAATATATTATATTCGTAGAATGCTTTTATGCTACAACATTAAACGGGAACTGAATCAAGTCTATTACAAGATGTAATCACGGTAAATTATATTATTAAAATATCTTAAAATGCAGAAAACTGTTTTATCGAGTACAACGTGTAGGTATTTTATAAGTTGCCTACTTGGAAAAAAATTACTTGAAAATAATGTCCCCAGAAAACAGATAGGAGAAAAAAAAACAAGTACCCGGACAAAAAAGTACTCGAGGAAAAAAGTATTATTATATTAGAAAAGTAAATTTTAAAATAATAATATATAAATATTAATAATAAAAAAATGAGTCAAACGTTCGTAATCTTATATTATTATTTATATTTAATAAAAACTCTGCCTTATAATAGCTATGCCATTGTGAACAACAAGTGTCCTGTTACAACACCATGTATTAACACAAAGAATTTTGATTTATTTTCACGTATATTAAAAAAAAAATATTGTTTAATAAATATTGTTTCATTTTGATTCTACTTATTACTAATTATTGTTTTTATATTTTTTTCCGTACGTAATACATACGCAATCGGATACTTTTTTCCGAGCACTTTTTTCTCGGTACTCTTTCCCTAATATAATTTTAAAAATTGTGAATTTTTTTTTTTCTTTTCTAGTATCTTTTATTACACATTATTTACTAAGTTTTTATATGTTGTTTCCGTGTTGGATCTTGTGTGGGCGTTAAAGTTTGTAACACAGCGTTACATGTTCGTATAAAATATTGAAACCAAGCCGGGTAACGAGTTTGTTGTTTCTGCACATTACTTAGTAGGGATGTTCCGGATAAAAAAATGATTACAAATCGGGTACCGGATGTTATCCGGGTGTAAAAAATTCAGTATCACACCGAGGGCCGAGTAAAAATGCAGCTTTAAGTCGGGTTAAGGGTTAAGGGTCGAATCCTAATTATGACATCGAGCACTCGGCTAACGGGTAATTGCCGGGTACCCGGAACGTCTCTATTACTTACTCCGATTACTTCCAAAACACAACGAATCCGTAAGCAAATAACCGTAGATCATCTATGCCAGATAGCGTCGGTCGTTCGAACGGCTCCGATGACTTAAATACTTAACGCGTTAAGGCCGGTTTTCACTTATCGAAGTAACCGCGTCCGGAAACCACGAATTAGTGGTACGGGTTCTACTTTGACAAATCGAGCACACCCCGCGTACATGTGGCTAGCTCGTAGAATTCATATTGTTCGCACGGACTTAAATCGAAATTCTCGTACGTGGCGAGAACGTTTCTATAATGACTTGTTATGGTAATTAATTGAGCAAGTATTTTTATAATATGGTAATATTTTTTGAAATTTTTTTTTTCGTTTAATACAACCATTGATTGTTATTTGTTAAATGGTTAAAATGTTTATTTTTCTATTAAACTATTAAATATAATATTGGTTTTTTTCGTTTATAAATATTATTATATCGATTGAAAAAAGGTGATCCGAAGAATAAACAATGAAATGTATTCATATGCACGAAATTCATGAAGTTTAAAGTTAAAAAAATATTTGCGAATATAATATGATCGACGTCGATTAAAATGGCTAAAAAAGTGTAGTAATATTATGTTTTAATCATGTTTTATTGTTATGTGCGTCAATGTAACTAATGTTAACTAATTAGTTAAAATTTAAGATTTGATATTTACTGTTAAAGTCATATGGTTTATGAATGAAATACATATTATGTGATAAAACATGTCACGATATGTTAATTATACGTTAAAATCATATTTCATGTTTTTTCTAAATCGTCTGAGATCACGGGTATATGAACCCAACAGTCGAAAAAAAAATTTATCGTATGATATTACAGTACTCCGTGTTGTGGTCATGTAGTACGAAATAATAATTGCGGAATAATATCATCAACGATATTATTGTATTTATTTTTCAGACAGTCCGTAACTAACAGATAGTTAACACTTTGTTATAGTACAGTTTTAGCTATACATTATTGAAAATAGTGAGGGTATAACAATACATAGACCTATTACACAGTGTTTGGATCTAATGAAAAATTGAAAAATCGAATGTCTAGTTAGATGTCACCTTTTGTGTGTAATTATTAAAACCAAACACATTTTGCATCCCGGTACGCATTATAAGATACACTCTATACAGTTGTTCGCATTTCAAACCTTAGTTTACGATATGCATTATAAATTATTTATGAAATCCAATGTAAAAACACTCCCAACTTCAAGAAAACTTTAGGTTTGCTTATTATTTCCACCAGACAATCACTATGATAATTTGATTTCGGCCATGACGAGTTTAGGCATTTTTAGCGATTTTGATTAAGCTCGAAGCGTTACGGGCGTCTTAGTTTCTTGTTTTAGGCGAACGTCTTATGTTTTGTTGAAAATATCAATGGTTAATTAAAAATGTTGTTCCAGATGAAGCTTCCATTGTTGTAATATAATAATAAATTTTCTCGGTGTAATTTATCTGATTTTGGTGTGAATTTCTTCTCGGGACACAGTATCCGTACACAGATGTAATTATAACGCTTCGCTTGTCGCTGACTGCGTTGGTTTTTGAATAACGACATTCAAACGTGCACAAAGCTCGGTAGTTTTTGGTTTATCGTTTCAAAACTTGAAACCACAGTTTTAAGCTACTCGGTGCATCCGTTGATATCTTGGGAGTAACATGTGGCTCTGACGCAACGGAACGAAACACTTTAATCGTCTCAGTCTCTCTCCTACGGCCTTGCGTACAGATACTAATTAGTAAAATCAACACGGTCCATTTATCATTCTATCGCTGTTATGTTAATAGAATCTATTTAAAAAAAAGACACACACACACACACACACGCGCGTATATACCGTATATACCATCAGTAGACTTTTCTATAAAACCGACGACTTAAATCGTCAAGAGTCCCCGCTGGTAATTTAAATTTAGTCTTCGCGTTATTATATTTCCATTCCCACAAGATCATCAGTTTTGTTGTTCTTGAAAACAATAGAGGGTATAACTGTTTTTTTTTTCCAACAACAACAACAACGACGACCGACCAAGCCGCTATAAAATATACTGTTGTCGCGGCTATAATGCGTTTATTAATCTTGATTAACTCGACGATAAAAACAGTGTACATAACGAATGACTTTACAGTGATAGTACCTAGTAATCTATTTAGCGCGCAATAAAAGTATGAGCTAACGGTACGATTATGTCGATTCACCAAGAATAGTATAAAGATAAACTTATACTACAACGAAAATCCGATAAAATCGGCTTCAGGAAATCTGTATACATTATTGTTTCCAGCCTCTTTAATCATATTAATGTAATGCACGTAGTATTTGTAAAATAAAATCAATTATAGACGAAATATAATTATATTATTATTATCCAATTTACCAGACAAGTATCAAGAATGGCGATTCATATTGTTAACATTTAATTATTTAATTCTAATTCTAAAGGTCAGTATACATTCGTGTGATTTGATATACTCAATAATCATCCTTTAACCGTATATTATAGTATAATTATTATACTCGATTATTATAAAACTATGTAAAATATAGATTAACCAATCATTAATATTAACAATATTCATTACCAAAATACAGCCGTGAGATATATGTTATTTAAATAATCTTATGTTTAACAGTAGCGTCGGGATGTTTGATTATACGTTTCTAAAACGAAAAATATAAACATTTTATTTCAATTTTAATAATAAATCCTGTATCAAAAATGTATTATAATGTATGTTTAAATTATTATTATAAATAAATTATTAAATAGCTTAATATTCTAAAACTTATTATAAATAATCAATATTGGTTATTATGATGATACCTAACTGTATATTTAATTAATGATGACAATTTTGAAAGAAATGTACAACGAATGAGAATTGAGATTTTATATTAACGAATTTATAATATTATATCAAGAAAAAAAAGAGAAAAAAACGTTATTTTTCTCTAAATAATTACCAGATATGCCTAATCCCTGTTTCAATTATGTTCCTTTTACTGTACCGAATGTGTATAGGAAAAAAAATTGTAATTGAAATTAATTTCTGTAATAAACAATGTATTATTAATATTATCAAAAAGTAGGTTATGAAATAATACTTTAAAAGTTCTTTTTGTTTTCATCACATTTAAAAAATTGATAAAAAACGCTCCTTTTTTTTTTGTAAACCTTTGGTAATTTTCGATATAATGACTTACCTAACATATAGTATTTATAAGATGTCTTATCATTTTTTATCATAATTATAATAATATTGCATAAATATTAGTTAGATTAGTTAGTATTCTATTCGTATTACGAATAATTATGTCAGTTCAAGATGATCTATTTTAATTAAATTTAAAATGACTTAAGCCCTATTTTAACCATTCAAGGTCCAATAGAATACTATTTCATTGATAAAAAATTCTAGTAAAAAACGTAATTATAGTGTTCCACGATATTTTTTTTTTTTTTAAATAATTACTTCAGATGATATAAGCTCAAGTTAAATATTGGATACAAAATCTTTTAATGAAAATTATAATATTAGTTAATAAAAAGTTAAACATCAATGAACCAAGCAAATAAAATTTAAACATGTCTTGGTAGAAGATTATTTTTTTTTTGGTGACAAGCAGTTGTTCGTATAAGAAATATTATAATTACAAAAGGAATTTGGGGCTTATATAATTGTCACTTGTTGATAACCAAATCCGTTAATTGAATACAATTATTATTTATTCAAAGGTGAATAAAGTTGGTTTTATCATTTGATTTACACACTATAGTGTGTAAAACAACAAGACTATAGTCTTGTTGTGGGTTTTTATTTTTATTTAAACGTGTAAGTAAATAAATCATCAAAATTCAATGATTCAGCACAAGATAATTAATATTTTTAAAGAGAAAATAATGTAAATTTTAATGTTTCTATAGACTTTATTTTGTTGATTGTTAAAGTTATATAGTATGAAAAACGTTATTTCTCCAACTAACTGTTATTTGTTATTTAAAAGAAAATTAAAGAACAGTTTTTGAAAAGTTCATTATAGAATTGTTTTATAAACTAAAACTCGACTAGAGTTCGGTAGTCAGAAGTAACGTATATTATTCATGTCTACTATATACTCATAAGCATCCATTGATTTTAGAAAACTGTTGCACTAGTTAATTTGTTCAATTACTGTGATATGTCAAGAACTACAATTATCAATTATTAAATATCCTGAACGGTTCATGCTAATTATAACATCAATTATTACTGGGTATTTAATAATGTAAAGTTATTCGTTCGTGATTAATTTACCTGGAATATTTTATGATTAATTTTCAAAAGGATGTTATAACCCAATTGCACATTAAACGTAATTTTTTGGAAAAAAAACATAATTGTCGTAATATTATAAAAGCAATAGAACATCATATGGTATATTATATTTTTCAGTACTACCAATATAGATTATAATACTTATTAATATACATATTAGATAGCCAGTAAATATTTGATAAAAACTGAATCAATAGTTATATTTACACAAACAAGGGCGCTCAGAGGGCGGGGCAAGACGGAGTATTTGCCTCCCTAGAAAAAATTAACAAGTTTTATTAAAATTAACAGTTAACAACAAGGTTTGCAATTGAACAACTGAGAACACTTCATTTTTTATTTAATAACGACTAAAATGTGTAATAGGTATGTGTAATGTGTATATTATTTTATTGTTTGTTAAGAATACATTTTTTAATATACTTTTTGGTGTTATATGTAAAATATTATATGATATACATTCATTCGACGTTTATAAATGTATTCACCCTACAAAAGTCCCTTTAATTAATCAAATTATGACTAACATTAGCTTATTGTAATTTTAAAAACTTTGATAAATCAATTATATGGAGTATAAATATATAACAAACGTGTGATAAATTTATTATTTAACATTTACGACCTATGAGCTCAATATTTTCTTCAAAAAGTTTTGGTGTCAGAACTCAGAATATCAAGATGTACAAGATATATTAATAATTACTACGGCTAAGCATCAACGAATAATATATGTTTTTTTAAATTATACATAAATATTAAAAAAAAAAAAATAATAAAAGAATACAATTTGAAATTATAAAATCGACTGTTTCTTTGTAGTTGTATTCGTCACAATACACCGCAAAATAAATAAATCAAAAATTTAAATAAATTATAGCAGTAAGAAAATATTCAAAATAAATAAATTATATAGTTCATTGCGCATACTTTTAAAAAGTGTACTTCAATAACAAAATCTAAAATACCCATAAGAGTTTAGAAAACTAGATGGTTCTTTAAAAAGTTTTAATGATACAGTATTAATAAGGTGACCATATATTTTTCTTTTGATTAAAAACAATTTTTTTAATTAGTTATTATTAACAAAATTATGTACTATTATGGTGTCAAAGGATAAAAAAATTCGAACAGGGACAAATGGATGCGACCGTTTGGATGCAGCAATTTGGAAAAAAAACGTCCACGTAAAGAAAAAGATCGACGATTACTGAATACTGAAATAATGAACAATGAAAAATAATTTTTTCTTAGCGCAGGTATTGCGGTATTAAAACACATTTGGTTGATACGTCCATATTGAAACATCATGATTTTATTAGTATAGTTATATTTCGACATACCACACAGCCCCGATTCCGTTCAACGTCAACCATACAATACATATCGTTATTTTCTACTATTTTCTGACAAAGGGACATATTAGTGTCCTGAAAAATTTCCCCGAGACAACGGGACGATGATACGAAAAACGGAACAGTCACCTTAGGTATTGATGACATTACCTTAAGAAATATGTTATTTTTCCATGGGAAATGACTATTATACACAACGCTATAGGAAAAAATTGATTTATTGATCAGGAGATCCTGTTGGAAAATGTTGATATAAATTTAAAGATGATAATATTAAAAAAAAAAAAAATGTCTGTGATTAAAATAACCATAGTAGATTGATTCAGTTAAAGACATTCGTTCGTGCATATTTGTGTTCCAAATTGCTGTAAAATATTATGCGCACAATTTCAACAGCAAATATTCAAATATTTTTAAACATTCGCGGAATTTCTCGTTGCTCGGTGCACACCGTACAAGTATGCACACTCGGTTTTGTAGTTTATGAGTGCATTTTTTTTTTTTTTTTGTCATTTTATTGTTATTTCCAACAAACCCATTAATCGATATTAATCGAACCAACATTCTAAAATAAGTAGGCAACACACGTGCGCATTCCGTACGTACCGGTATTTTACAGGTATCACTATAACGTTGGTGTTCGTCTTGGGCAACACCGAGAAAATAATGATTATTTATTTTTATTTCCATCCAGTATGGTTTGAATAAAAAAACCAAAAAACTCCGATAAACTCTCGTCGGAAATATCGTAAGTATTCGAATGCATTATGATAATTTTATCTACATTCGTTCACCGATAGCTGGCATACGCGAGTGGCTGTGGAAAAAATTAATGCATCAACCCAATAATTCCGGTGCAATCACGTGCACGAAAACAATTGAAATGTGTGAAAATAAAAACGCACGCAATCGAACAACAACAAGATCTTAATTGCGTTGTACCGTCGTAAAATGATTTATTAGACAAATCTCAATCCACATTATGTTTCCTATATACACCGCGGAAAAATGTTGTTCAGTCGGAGAGGGCCCCGGCGACATTGCGTGAAGGATTCGATACGTTTTATATTGGTTTTCGGATAATCGATTCGTCTCGGTGAATTTATGCATCGTCCAGGGCCCAGACGATGCATGTTTACCAGTGGTTCTCAACCGCAGTAACGAGAAATCTCTACGGGAAAAGGAAAAAAAAAAATAAGAAAATAATTAATTTTTAATAAAATCATATTATTACCACAACTTTCGTGTAAACAGCATACCTTTAAGTTTGTATCTTTATATATTATTTGTATTTATTATTTAGATAAACACGTACAGTATTATTATTAATGCGAAATCAACTAAATCTGAACCGGGATCGTTAGTCAGTTATTTTGCAGTGACTAGATATGTAGTATTATTGTGGTATATTATAGCTTTTCAACTCAATACGAGACTCGGTCTTTTCACCATCAGCTCTCGTCTTCCTCGGGCACCGATTTTTCATCAATTTTTATACAAATCATTAATATTTTGTCTCTTCTTTTTTTTTTTTTTTTTAATTTGCAGATTATATAATATTTTAAACTTTAAAATTTCAATGTTTATTTAACACTGAAATTCAATAAATTGTAGGTGTAGTAATTATTTTTCTGTGTACCGTATTTTTTTTATTTTTTTTTTTGTTATTTTAAGAACTATTCTAAAATACACAGTTAAGATTATTTATTATTGTGATGTTAGGGCGACGCGGTGTTCAATACCAATGGCTAAAGATGACCCGAATGAGAAAAGGACGAGAATCATTGGTCTAAGTGGTTCAGCGACTCGACGATACACATTTGTCACAAAAACCTGCAACTCCGACGCTTTCGGTTAACAATTCTCCGTCTTTCTGCCGCGATCGTCTCCTGCGCAGGCACGCGTGGCAACACGTAACGATACGTCCTCAATTCTGTGTTCGAAGCATTCTCAATCGCGCTTGACCCATCTCGTCGATCGTTAAAGGGTCACTGAATGCATTTAGCCGACGATCCTTTGCACGGGGAACAATATGACCCGAGTAATACCTTTGCGGAGTACCAAACGAGCCACAGGTAACGGACGGGCACGGATCACCGCATCGAGGACAGCGCAATAAAATTATAAGTGAAGCGCGTTTACGACCCCGGACCTGTGGCGCCTGTGATGGCATAAAACCGCGGGCGACGTTTTTATTTTCTACTTCTTCTTTATTATTATTATTATTATTATTATTGTCATTTTTTTCTTCGTGTCTGTTATCCTTGTACATTGCATCGTACGCGCTCGTCAACGATAAAATCTGTTGGCGACGCCGACCTCTTTTGCTAGATTCCACTGCCCTCGACGTCAGGTTCGACGGGTAGATTTGAATGGTCACGGGAAAAATTGTCTTTTCTTCTTGCCCCCCTCCCTTCCCATCGTTTTCGAGTAAAGTAGGCGCGCAGTCCAGACCTCGCCGTCGTACCTACTTCGTTTTGTATTCCTCTGCGCCTTAAATTCAATCTTATTCGTACTGTTTACTGCAGGAGGATCCATAATAAGAAACATTTAACAATTGTTTTTTTTTTCTTTCTTTTTACCTAACCATTCCCGAACATAATGCACGAAATCATAAAATATACAATAATGAAACGCAGGACGCCAAACCGTAAGTATGGTGATTCGATGGCGTCGTACGAAACCATAATTCTATTTTTTCGTCGACAAATTACTAACAATACTCATGCTTCGAGATCGAAAACCACATAGTTCAATAAATACAATTTATACAAATACAAACACAATTCAATGTATCTCTACGTATCTAATATCCAGTCATCGATGGTGCTAAACGATTGTTCTATTTGATTATTTGAGCCTAATATGTTTTTTTAAACAATACGTTGTTAAAAGTTGTTTTGAACCATTTGATTTATTCCAAGCATATCATATGTATTACTTCGACTGAAATAACTCTAGCAGAGTCTCAAAATACGAAACAAACTACTACAACATTATGATCAAAAATCTTACGTGTTTTAAACAGTTAAGTTAATTTAACTGAACACATTTTCTAAAAAAAACAATGTAATGGCTATTACAATCAATTCTAAATCATAAAATGTTATAAATGAATATATTCATGTATTCACTTGATTATAAAAGTTTGTATACAATAATAATACTATTGTCTCGACAAACATTCCGAAAAAAATATTTATTCTTACGGTTCTTTTTATCGAATTTTACATTTGTCTGCTTATCAATTAATTTACATTATTCTAGAAATAATAATTATTTTTTTTATATGTAATGTATTCGGAAAATATTCAAAGTATAAAAAGCAACTGTAATAAAACATATATTATAAAAGGGTTGCTGTTTTATTACGAAAAAAAAATGTAACAAATAAAAAATAGTTTTCATTAATATATCAAAAAGCATGAAAATAATAACCTTAAGCAATCTTTCATAATTTGTACAATAAGACTATTTTAAAAACATGAATTGTTCTTAATTAAATACAAAATTTGTGAACGAATTTCATAAATTATTTTTATTTTTTCTTGACTGCAAATCAATTTATCAAACATTGATTTAGATAACGTTTACAGTTATACAATATATCATACATAAATAAGTAGAATTTAAAACTTTACATATTTTCATGAATAAAATATGTCATATTAATATTTTACAGTAAAAGTAACGCTTTAGCATAAAATGATAAGTAAAATATTGACATTATACTTACAATAGTTTACTTTTGTTTGTGTCGTATCTTATTGATATTAAAAAATAAATGAATAAATAATCACAAATAAAAATCATCAATTATTTTTGTTCATTTATAATTGTTGAATATTATCAAAATAATCAAAATGAGTTTTCTAAAAACAATCTACTCCTCTGAAAAATTACGGATACGATTAAGTCAGTATCATTCGTTAATATCGGAATATTATTGTAGTAATTAATAATTATAAATATAACTGAATAAAATAAATATTGAAGTAATATTGAAGTGAAATGTGTCTATAAAAAATAATATTTAATAATATTTATAAATGTTTGTTTGGTTTTTAATATTTGTATGAACGTATGTAAATGCAATAACATAGCTAATTACAATAATTTAAATGTACACATTATATAATACATTACTTATAGTAACGAAAAATCAACGAGATTGAAAAACTGTTTTCAATGCAAAATATAACTACGTACAATTGTTAATATTTATTTATTTACATATTTATTTTGAATCTCTTAAGATAAAGTTTAAAAACTTGTACCTAAGCATTTTGTTTCCTGGTATTTATAATACATTGTCATAAAAATAAAGTAAATTATAATATTTTTATCACCATTTTATCTTATATAATTATTTTTTAAAATATATTTATCAAATTTTTTAATTAAAACATAAATTATAAGCTCGTGATCACAAAAGCGTAATGGTTATAATTTAAATATAATTAATGCAAATCGAAAAAAAAAATGTTTGATTAGATTCAATAAAATCAATATTATAATATGATCTTGGGCTTACTGTTACTATAAGTATCATGTAAAAATGTCATGGATTCAGAAACCTGTTATTTTTACACATGATTTGTTACATGTTTCTGTGTCTGTTTATTTTTTTGTGAAATACAAACGGTATAAAACGTGTATTGATATCGTCGAGAGCTTCTGAGATTATTTACACGTGCTATATTACATTGAAAAACTCCGCATATCGATAACATATTTATCGAATGCAATGGATTCGATCAAGAAAATAAATCCACAAGTACATCCAGTGACGTAGTAGGGCATAATAAGAGTTTTGGTAAACAGTAAACCCAGTAGGATGCTTACGCATTTTACGCCGTTTTATTTTCTCTGGAATTAAATAAAAAAAGTCAATTTCGAGCAGAGCACTGCTATATTATATTTGAAGCGTTTTTTTTTTCTTGCGTTGGATTTGGTTCAGAAATAATTTTTTTTGTTTTTAAACAATATTTTAACTATGAAAATAAAATATATAAAACACTAAGAAACCGTGAAAACTCTACAGTGTGAAGTATAACTAAATACTTTTAATTTTCCAACCAAATTATTACCACAATATGAGCTAGTCAAGCTTTATTCAAACAGAATATTCCAACGCAATTATTCATCCACTTGCTTTGAATATTTATATTAATAATAAAATACTAACTATCGATCGCTATGTGTTCGATCTATGACATGATTATTTAGAAATAGACGTTTAGACGTAGCCGTTTGGGCAACGGGACATTTAGATGACAAAAAAATAAAAATAGCATTATGTCTAGGGAACGGATTTATATGTAAATGCATATTTTTATTGAAACAAGTTATTTGAGATTCAATAAGAAATGTTCATGATTTAAATTATTCTTATTAAAATACTTCACTAATTTTTAAATATTTTTAAACATGTTTTATTCATTTATTATTCATATGTCTTCTTCGTACGAAAATACAAGAAATTATTTAAAAATTAGATCCAGAAACTTTTATCGCTATTGGAAAAGCTCAAAGTATTATGCAAAATGAAACATTGAAAAATAATTTAATTTTAATTAAAAATAATTTAATAATATTAAAAATAAAAAATATGTCCTTAAATAATAGTATGCAAATTGTCGAATCAGCAATTGAAAAATTAAATCCTGTAAGCGGACCAATAAGAGATGTAAAAATGAAAATCCATGCTGTTACAGAAAAAAATTCCAGGCTATATTGATTTTAAAACAATCAACGACATAATGAGTGTCACTCTTCTAAAAATCTGGAATTATCACCTTCTGATAGTATGCACTTGAAATATGCTTTAAATACATCGGTTGATGTGGAACGATAATTTAGCCGTTTTAAAAATATTTTGATACCTAATAGACGATATTTAACATTTGATAATTTAAAAGATATTGTAATAATTCAATGCAACAAATCATTTTGATAATTTAATAATTAAATTTTTATTCTATTATTATTTTTTCCCCCCACATATTTAGATGTTTTTAGCATATATTTTATAAATTATACTTACATATATATGTACATATTTTTGTATTTTTATTACATATAAATCCGTTTCCTAATTATGACACATTAAGAATTATGTCTTACAATATTGAACTGTTTATGTTTATCGCATTTGTTATACGTTATTGCAATTGTTGTTAAAATCTATCATTTGTTTATAACCTTTATTGCGTTTGGTATACCTTAGAACGGTTTTTAATCCTGACTTAGCTTTGTTGATTATAATTTGCTTATTAGTTCGTGTAAAAGTACTTTGTTGTTATCGAACACTCAAATAACCATTCGCGTACGACTCAAGAGTAGGAGTGTAAATAGGGCAGTTTTCTTTTTGAGTTTTATTATTTAAAATTTCATCGGTTTCAATATTTTGTTATTAATTATTTCAAATCTTCATTTGATCAGACAATAATTAATGGCATGATAACGTTTGATTTGTTTGATCTTCAAGTGTACCAACGTCCAAATGTTCTTAACCGCTGCATTTTAATATTAGCGTGTATAAAGCTAAGCATTTGACATGCGTATGCCTACATATTATACATTTTATGGTGTATTGAAGTAGATACTATGTAAAGAATAAATTCATATTCGATTTTCTGTCCCGTGAATAATACGTTATTGTGTAACGAATAGTATTATCGAACAGTAAAGGTGCATTGTTCCAAACGAACAAAAAAAAAAAAAAATAAATAAATAAATAAAAGAGGGAAACAATAACGTCTTACACCGGCATCGTTTTTTAAGCCATTTACTTACGGATTGGTTTGGAACCCCAGAATTACGTCATTTGGCATACAAATGATTACGTTACGCATGTATAATCGATCTTTTAAGTATGTATAATATTACAATACTATCACAATAATCGTAAGATATTCCAATACAAGTGCCGATTGAAAAGGTTTCCTTTTCAAATAGTTTTCGTTGATTTATATGTAAACATCTGTGTATATTTAATTGCATTCGACTGATCGTCATCCAGTAAACAATTGAAAAAATCGAAATGTAACGGTAATTCACATGTTATTGGTTCAGAAGCGTGCAAGGGTTACACGTTTGAAATCGCGCACGTTCGGCAATCAACAATGAGTTTGTTTAAACATTTATCGGCAGTACAATAAACAAATTGATAACTCCGGTAAAACAAACTACGGACGACTCAAATCTCTTGAAAACTCGGCCAATACACGCGATTAATTTTGTTAGTATTTCATTAGCAAACAAAATATTATTAAACGCGTTTATTTACAGAACCGGAATACGTAGAGTATTTGGATGTTTTTATACAAAAGCAAATGTCGCTAAACAAATAAATGTAAACGGTTTTGGGATGACAATGCGAAATAATACTCGTAAAAGAATTCGACAACGTATTGGAAAAACATTGATATTTGGATAAAGTTAATTTTTTTTTTTTGGTTTTTTAGCATTTACTTATGACTAATCATAAATAAACGATTAAAAAAACAAAACTATTCGCCTATACTGATTTGTAATATTTTTAAAGGTGATTTTAAACCCTACAATATTGTATTTTAAATGAATTATATTTTTACAGTCCACAAAAATAAAAATATATATACCTATATATAATATTTTCATCGGCAATTGGTGATTTTAATACTTGATGACCCATTTTATTTTTATAATGTATTCATGCTTAAAAAAATATTAACTAGAAAAATCCGGAGTAATGGTAGTTTTTGATTTTTGGTTTGAAAAAATTGCATTCAAGTGAATGGTTGATTTTTATTTTCAATTTACTATGATAGCTGTCGGCAACGTATCAAACAATCCGTTGATGATTACAATGTTTAATACATGAATATATATTTTTTCTACACACGTAGAATTGAGTGAAAATTCTTTGTTTACTTTTATACGCATTATTAGAATCTGATAATGATCGAAGAAAATTACGGATTTCTAAAAGATGTCTTAAAAAAAAAAAACCGAATGTCTAAACACCGGTTGTTATTAATTATTAAATGTAATAACGTTGAATTGGGTATATGCATTTTTTTTTTTTTAATGCACGCGTTCAGAATACTTGTGTATACACGACTAAACTGATAGTAACTATATAACTATGCGCAAACGTATTATGTGTATAATATATTACATATCCTATATCTAATAGGTAGTCATGTGGTTGCGGTGCCCGTGAACGCTATACTACAGGTATTTATTTATTCGAAAAATATTATTATCGCTCGGTTTATTGATATGTTATTCAAATATCGAACCGCACCACCACCATTCATGCCATCATGCCTGTACACGATTTTCGAAATTCAGCACGCACGTTTATATTACGTATAATACAGTATGAAACCTGTAGCGTTTCACCGAAACCGTATGAATAATGTAATTTCCAAACGATTATAATTTGGCCCTTAACGTAACGGGTTTTAATTGCTTCGCCGTGTACATTCGTTTTTTTTTTTTAACGTATTCGTGAATTTTGTTTATTTGTTTTAACTTTAAACACTCAAGCGTTCTATGATTCGGTTTTACATTGTGAAAATGTGTACTGCGATCCGTTGCGTAGTAAAAATAAAACAACTCTTGATGGTCAAACAAAAATCGTTCAAGTTCAATTAAAGAACAGAAATGATTTAAAGTAAAATTAAAAACTGAAAAACCAGTACTAAATCGAATTCAATCAGTCATCGACGAAAAAATATACATCAAATATAGTATTTCGTCAATACTATTACTTGTTCTATGGGGGGAAAAAACCCTTAAACTTAGGCAATATTTTTAGATGTTCCGCTGGCCTTTGATAAAATATGTTGACCAAACGTACTTTTAATAATTAAATTAACTTTAACAGTCTTATATATATATATATATATAGGCTCATATTCATTTTTATGGTATTAATTATTACGGTATAATCTATTATTATTTCATCGTGGGATACAGTCAAAATAATATCTATCACGTTTCAAAAACAAAAAATCCTCATACTCATTACTAACGTTCTTTTATACACATCTCATATACGCAACGGTCTTCAAATTCATCGAGAAATAACTAATTTTTACAACTCATTGGAAAACGATTATTTTAGTATGATAAATAATAATGAATGTATATGAAAACATATCAACTATAGCCAACTAGGTTATTTGCTGTAGAAAAAAAA
>NW_020273612.1:1312621-1374185 GCF_003268045.1 Sipha flava
AAAAAAAAGTTATGCCCGCAACATCCCATTGCCTCTGTTTAAAATGTATAGTTATACGATCCATATCAAATAATTTTTTTCTCATGCACTTCTTTTAATTAATCGGATAATTTCACGCGGAAAAAAATATATTACGTAAAAAAACAAACAAACAAAAATAAATAAAAAGATAAATTATTCCTACTTTTCAAATAATATCAATTTATATGAAGTTAAAAATATTATATAAATAAATATTTAAAGTATAATTTCGCTTATTTGAAACGTGAATAAAGAGTGATTATTAATATGGTTCATGAAAAAATAAATTCCCTATCACATTATCTTCATCCTCTCCTCATTCTATATCATAATACGCTTGTCATTCTCACGAGGTTTGTTTTAAAATATTAAACTTGTGTAACTTAGTTAAGGTCTTTCAGCGTTATGCTTTATATCCAATACTTTTAAAATATTTAGTAACTTATATTAACTCTTATAAAATGAAATATATATTAGTAATACATGTTTTAAATATAACTCGTAAATATATATACGTATATATTATTAATTTCAACGAGTCTTATAAGTTTTATCTTTCAACTAAAATTAGACAATTATTCAGTAACTAGAAGTTGTATTCCAATAAATAAAATATACCTATTCCACCGATGAAACGGGTTAACTATTAATTTTGAACGAATGTCTAATACTCGTAATAGATTGAACATACTTACATAGTAATCATAATATTTATACTATCATGGCTATAAAAATGGAGCTATTATGATTGTAATATCATATATCTGTACCCGAGAGTCATTACGACAGGCAAAAAAATAGATGTTCATTTTTTTTAGAGGGGAGGAGTTAGTGATTACTCACATCCCTCCTTAAATCATGTGCCTGTATGTGAGTCCACTTCTGACAAAAATGAGGTGATGTTTTTTTCTTGTTCAAATTCGAATACTCTTTTTTTTATTCAAGACGATCCTACAGATAATTTTTCTAGGAAGAACTAATAAAATGATTCAGGTCCATAGGATGTGGACCACGGCCAACGTATCATTAAATAAAAAATAATCAAAGTCCGCTGATTGGACTTGTATCATATTAATTTTTACGCGTCATTTTACATGTAACTGATATTTAACCCAATAGGTATTATAGCGTTTGCCGAGTATGCGGTGAGAAAATGTATGCGAAACCAATGCATTATTAATTTCAATCGAATGGTGTTATCGATTTAATGCATTTTAATTTACTTATCACATATGGCAAATACATATATGTATATCGTACAGTAAACACTCGCTATGGCGGTAGCTATTACTTGTTACCGTCCAATGGTGAGCGTTACAAGACGATGATAATCAATTTAATGTAGCCTAAATTGAATGATACGTAGGCATAGGCGATATGTGATTCCAGCAGTACAGCAAGACGTGCCACACCTTTCGAATTTCACTAAATAGAAATCAAACAATGCAATTTAATTAATTCAATGATCCTCGCCAGCTCAACTACAGTTTAATTTCAATAGTATCTGTCTCAATAATATCTACTTATTATGGGCCATATGTGTGCGAGTGCAGTATGTAGATGCTTTGTATACAATTTAGTAGGTACTAAATTACAATTTATATTTCTTTATAATGTTTTTGACTTAGAATAATCGAACATAAAGCGTATAATTGAATACCTCTAATAGGTAATAGTAGTAGAATAGCAACTGTTAGTAACTATAAGTAGAACTGTTCTACTTCATGTTTTCTTCTTGTTAACTTTTTTTCATATTAAATATTATTATTATCTTATACACATATTACATCAATTTTACGCTAGGAGTTTTGATCATTTAGAATACAAAAATATCGTTTTCTCCAAACGATTGAAAAATAATCAAAACCTACTATTAAACCGATTTATTATAATGAGGTACTTATTCAAACCAGGCATAGCAGATAATAGCTTTTATTTTTTATGCATCTTTTGAAGTATTGATACTTTTTTTTTTAAATAACATTGCTATTATGTTTGAATAAATTATCTTTTATTGTTATCGATGATAACATAAGAACAACAATTCTTCGCAGAATTTTGATTATTATATTACATATAAACACAACTTCAAAACAACTTCATTGATTTCCATACTATCATAACTATCCAGTAACCAACAATGAAGGCATGGTTTAGATTGCCAAAAATTAGACCGAATCTGTAGTATTAATATCCGAGATGGAAATCGGCTGCTTGAAAAAGTGGAATATTTTAAATGCTTAGGCAACTTAATTAACCAAGGTGGCTGCATCATGGAAATATAATTTAGAATCACAAAGTCAGCTTAAAATGAATAAGAAAAAAATGTTATGCGTATTCGGGTGAGGAAACGCTTTATATATAATTTAAAATATAAAATTACATGTATGGAATATGGAGTTGTATAGTTGCAAAATCTAGTTACTAGACAATGCACAACAACAAATCTTTGAAAGATTTGAATTACGGTGTTAGAGTAGAATGCTGCGAGTGAGTTGGGCGGAACCGATAAAAGCATAGTTAGTGATATAAATTAACGCGGATAATGAACTCAAAACCATCAAAAACGATGGAACATGATTGGTCACATATTGACGCACAAAAACGGACTATTTTATAGAATAATCGAAGGAAAAATTGAAGGTAAGAGAAAGGAGAGACATCCGAGAACTTCATTTGTCGATTAAATAATCCCCGATACTAGGCTGTCAAGCTACAGGGAACTAAAGAGGTTAACTAGAAACAGGGAAGAGTGTCCGACTGGGAAACCAACTGTAGGGTTGAATACAAGAAATAATATATATTAAACATAATTAAATCTTATTAAGGTGAGGGAGTGTGGCAGGATAAAATAGTATGCAAAGGGTACTTACATCAAAAGGTTGAGAATCCTTAGTATAGTTAATTTATTAATAAACTTGAAAACAATGATAGGGTTAATTTTAATGTGATTAAAATATTTTAATAAATAAACTATAATCAACTACCTAATTGATAACAATATCATTGTTTGATAAGTATATCAATAGTACCTAATGCAAAACATTTGAAATTGAAAAAATGTTTTCATATCATATAGGTGAGTACGTTATACTCGTAAATTAAATTTATGTTTCCGTTTACGAAAAAAAAAAAATGTTTATTGTTTATCCCATTTACTAACTATCGGAACATTTATATATGTATATTTTGCGATTTTGCGCTATCTACTTAGGCATATAAACGGTGAACCGGATAATAATGAACACTAATGAACATTGATAAAATTATAATATGTAATATGGTATACCCAGAAGGTGTATAAAGTGATGTTATATATTTTATTTTATTTTCACTGTGAGTACTTCTGTGGTTATGATCAAACGTCCTATCCAGGGGCACTGTAGAGCGGTATCTGTAAAGCGTCGTTCAGTTACGGACATCGTGCGTGATCAATAGTTTTTAATCTTCCGAAAACTTTCAATCATTATATCGTGCAACTGTTGTACATCTAATTATACCTGCTTGAATGTGATCGACCTTCGTTTGTGTACAATATCATCGAAAACCACCGGATATGTAATTTTAATTTATGATCTCGACAATCCGGCAAGGGATTGAACCAACATTTATACAGATCACGTTAAGTGCTCGAATTGGAAAAAATTAAGTAGAGAAGCTCAGTCACGTGCGCAATTATTTAACACCCCCCCCCCACCAACAACCTTACGTATATTTTGAATACCATTTTTCAATTACGCAAATATTTAAATTCCAAATATAAATATCGATAATATTAATAACGAATAAAGTTTCTATCAAATTATATCTGTATTTACCACATATTATTACTTATATTTATCCTGAAATGACGACGCCGTCGTTTAATCATAACCAACATATAATATTTTACTTTGAAAATATATTTTCTCACGTTCCTATATAGAGGTACTAAGCGTAAATTGAATTATATGTAGCACACATTCGAATTAATTCTCAACCAATTATATGTTGTGTAAGCTCGGGTCGGACAGGTTCTATCTATAATCGTGCTACGTAGTACTATTCGACGGAAGATAATTTCGGCTAACATAAGCTGGGCACCGATAAATGATAACACTAGCGTAGCTCAACGTGTTAATGAACGAATATAAAAAATAGTTTCAAAATAATTTCGATATTATAATTCGTTATAAAATTGATGTGAATCGAAATCCACATTTTAATAAAAATCATTTTGGACATTAGTTAGGGTTAACGTGGCGTTCCTTTGTGGAGAGATATAGTCGGGGTACGAAAAAAAAAAAAATAAAAAAATACAGGGGTTCCGTCCCCCTGCGCCCCACCCCCCCCCCAATTCATACACTGCGTATGATGCAATAATATTTACGGTATATCGGTGCACGTGTACACGACACATTTTTGTCGTTGGTGATAGCTTATGATTATGATCCGTGCTCTTGGGCATACGAACTTTCAATAATAATTTATTTTTTATGCGTAAATAATTGCCAGTCGATACCGGCACTTCGTTGGAAGTAAGCAATTACGCGATTGTGACGAGATGAATACTCGAAAGGAAGACGGATGTATGATTAAACTTTGGGCGTTTCATGTGAAGTTGTACAATGCAAATCCACGGTAAAACGATAATTATATGGTTGCAAGTTTGTTATGAATGCATTTGTGTTACGATTTCGATATCCTAAGGACTTGTGCCAATGGAAGATTGATATTTTATGCTCGATTGTTACATGTTATGATTTTCTTCTGAACAGCGGTAGGGCTGATTGTTTAACAGAACATTCGAATTAATTTCCAAGAACCCGTCGAAAATCGTGCATAGTATAGGATAGCTTTTGTAGAAATAATGATGAACCGGAAAAATTTTATGAAAACTTGAATAGCATATTGCTCGGGAAGTAAAAGAAAACATGGTTTTCATACAATTTCTCGCAGTATTCTTCGGATTATTTTACTTTTTTATTTTAACATATATTTTTCACCCGGTCGACGCCATCTCATGAAGAAATTATCATTACGAATAATTATTACTGTTCGTCGGAACCGGAACGTTACGGCTGATTCATCTGTAACGACGAGACTATCCGAACGTCTTGAATGCAATTAATATTATCGTTAACGAATCGTATGGACAAAAAATAAAAAATAAAATGTTATAATCCTACGTATTAAATATTATACGGGTGTACCGTTACCGCGGTAGTAGATAATGCAATGAACGCGGAGTGTTATTATTCACCCGGGTGTCTAAATGACACTAATGTACGTGTCTGGGTAGTGTTCTGGGTAATGCAGTTAAGTACGACGCGAATAAAGCACCGAAGAGACGTATTTCCATCCACCTCAACACGTGTCGCGATAACAGGTGAACGAGTGTCGTGTTACTCGGTCGTCGCGCTGGTGAAAACGCATGTGCCATTGGAATATCGTTGTTATACGTGTAAGAATTATAAGAGTAAGTAAGTACCAAGATTAGCGGTCCATGCTACCACAATCGTGACTTCATTATAAAGGACGTAAATACACAAATTTTTCTTTGATCGTACATCATCTTATTTACTTTTGTAAGATACGTACGTTCAATGTGTATAATTTATAAAACGCGGTTTTCTTAAGTATAAAATATCACGTACCGTCCGACGATATTCCATTCGTCATTCGTTTTATATTTTATGATTTTCAACGTTTTCGCTTGTTAATATTTTAGAAATTTTGCATTCAAAAGAATTTTTCACAACTTCTATCTAAAAATGTACGACACCTGGGGGCAACCCAGTCTTCACTTTAGGAAAATTGAAAAGGGACCACTAATAAAGTTACCCATTAGAGATTATTGATAACAATATACTGTTTCTTAACTATTTTTATTCATGAAATATTAATGAATTTAACGAAAAAGAAATTAACTCACATTTATATTTATATGTCAGGCTAAATGTTCAGTTATTCCAAATATTTATTACTGTAATTTATTATGGTAACTGCCGAAGTGTGAAGAATGGCATAATTTTACCCAAATGTACGTAAAAATCCGTTATCGGAAGTATCGACATGACAACATCCAAGTTCTAATTTTGTATATCTGATTAAAAATTAAATTTTCGTTGAATGTGGTAACTGGTGGTACGTTGTTAAGAATTTGTTAAAAACGTAATTCATTGTATCGATGCATTTAAATTACATTGATTGGTTGAGGTTTGGAAAACTATTTTACCAACATTTTGCAACATTTTTTTTCGTCGTACTCGTATATTATTGTGCCCCCGAATTTATCTGCTCCAGGCCTTAAAATCTCGTTTTTGGAAAACATTTTAAAAATAAGCAGAGGTTACGAAAAACAGCCGAAGACGTAGAAAACGTGACAAGTATCATCGGTGGCAAATATCACCGAGTCACGCGAATACCAATTATTACTGTACATATGCGTATTATCACTCGACGTGAATGTGTACAGACGTTTTACTATGTTTGCGAAATCCCTGACCAAATCGCAGACTAACAGTGCAGTTAACATCGGTGTAGATGTGGTTTTTTTATCGCATTGTCTGAAGCTCGTAAAGACAGTTTCTTTAGAGTTCTGAAAACGTAGTGGTAAAATAATACTAACAACGTCACGGCAATTTTTTACAGACCACCACGTGTCTTGCCGTTTTCAAAATTAACTATACTACCTCCGGACTTCATTTTTTGAAACAAACAATTAATTTTTCAGCGGCTGACAAGCGTTATTCGTCGAAACGGCCCGGCCAGTTTATTGCAGACTCTAACCTCACACCTAAGCCAACGGCCGGTTTGCGTGATTTTTAAAAATTGCGATTTGTTTGGGTCGTTAATCGCAATGCTTTTGGACGAGTCATTTTAATATCTCGCAATGCGTTTGGGCGATACAACATCAATCCGTTTTCCCTCTCATTCTGGCACACTTGAGATTGTCCGTGTCTTCTGCCGGGTATGATCGGAAAATGAACTATAATTATACTACGATATTCGTGTTTTTATATGTCAGTTAAATTAAAACTGTTGTTCTAAATTCGTTTTGCTTGACATTTCATCTGTACGCTTTATACACTCTATAAATTTAGTATTATTTGACACATACTCTTACCAAATTCTTGTCTGATTTGTAACATACAGAACAACCAATAATTAATAATAACAAATCGTATAAACACATTATAAGGAACTCGCCCAAAAACATTGATTTTTTTTTTTTTTTTTATTCGGGAAAAAAGGTAATTGGCCCGAACGCATTACGCTCTGAACCAATTACATAGAATCTGTCACCAAAATAAACACACTCACACACACACGTTCGATATCGGTGATGACGGAGTACTTATAAGAATAAAATAAATGTGTACAAGTATTATATAAAAACAGTGCAAGTTTTTTTACACGAAATTCCTTTTAGGTAACATTTGAAAAATTTACGCTAAAACATAGCAATTTATACCGAAAACTATTTTTAATTTATTTTAGTTGAAAAACAACATATAAACGAATTCTCGGAGATATTAATTTCATAGCACCGTTTACTTAAAAACTTAATGATTTAATTAGTTTTTTGAAAAATATGATGTTTTTAAATGTTGGCGTGGCATAAAATAATGTTTTAGTATACATTAATAAAATTAATGTTAAAATTTTAATAAAATAATGTTTAAAAAAAAAAAATGAATTTTGTAGTCCACAGCTGTTTTGTGTCAGATATTATAACTGTTGAACGGTCGAGGATGATTATTGAGTTATAAATCGAACAATTGCTTTTTTAATATATCAATTAAAAACTATATCGTTTTGGGATCTACCACCTACTTTTATTATAATGAATTATACTTCACAACAGTTCGATTGCACTTCGGCAAATTTTTTTTTATAATTAAATATCGCATCTACGGGTAATGCATAAAATAAAAGATTCTATTTTTTGAACACAAACCACACTAAAAATATGAGCTTTCATTCGCGTTCGAAAAATAATAAAACGTAGTATAACTAATATTACGACAAAATGATATTTTAGAATTATAAATTTCTTTCCTGGGCTTGCGGCCAACTGTCAAATTTAATGACACTATATTATATTATTACTATTTTTTCTATCTTTTCTCGTTTTACTGCGATTGTATAATTTATTATTTAAATCATGGTACGTAATTTTATCATATATATATATATATATATTTGCTTACCATGATTGATTTTAAAATTATAATTATTTACCCATTTTTTCGACTGTAAATAAGTAAATAACCTAAGTGGTTAGGTATTTCAGTGGTTATATATTTATATAGGTTAGGTTATGTAGTTAGGTCGCATAATTATAATTTTCATTATTATATTATTAATGGGTTTTATTTTTATTTTTTATAAGTCGGCTTAAGTTTTATTTGCCGTGTACTAAGCATTTATTATTATATGTAATTACCAATACCGCCACTTAACAAATTCCTATTTTTTTTTTCTTTGTCTCCAGTTTTATTCGATTAGTGCACTAGGGAATTTCTGAAACTTAAAAGTTCAAACAGATGTTCATTATTTACAACGAAAAACGGCTCAAGTGAATTCGTATTAATTATCTTGTCCGTCGTCTCAAATTTGTATGGAATACAGGTCATCAAACAAATGTCTTAAATGATCCTTATTTATATTCTAGATGAAAATCGTAATATAAATTCAAATGAAATTACACATTTAATTATTATTATTAATGCACGATTATTTAATTTAATTTTAAAGTTGTTTTTTTAAATTTTAAATGTTCATATCAAACACGTAGAAGTTAGAAAACAAAATTGTAATTAAAAAAAGATCAATTATTTTGTTGATTTAACGTCGAATTCCAATTCGTTTATTGAACAATTATTGGTTAATACTATTGTTTGTTTGAATATGATAAAGAGTACCATTCGAATCAGTGGCGTAGTTACAATTTTTTTCTGGGGGAGGTGTGTAAGAGTCAATTTATAATAATCTTAGTATATATTAATACGAGGTCCTATATAATAATATTACATTTAAAATGGTATTATTATTATTATGTCCCGTATTTAATGAAAATTATTTTGACACTCAAATTTTAATATTTACCTAATCATAGTAAAATTAAAATATCATTTTACTATAACGTAAATATTGATAAATAATAAATATCATTAATCTGGGGGGTTGGAAACCGCATTGGGTTGGACACCACGCCCTTAACCATAACTACGCCACTGATACGAATTCAACCCTATATATAGATTACGTTTTACAACGTAAGAATATTAGTACGATTCAGTTTGTTTCTTTTTAATATCAATGAATAGATATTTTCATTAAGGTTTATTGTTTCCTAAACCTAGAAGATTATAATTTTTTAAAACATACGTTGCTTTAATTTGCAGTTAATACGATATTTTTTACGTATAGTTTGAACGATATAGTGAAAATTGTGTAAGTCGTGTGTTGTACTTCGTTATTTGTTTCGAAACAAAACAGTTTCATACGTGCATTAATCTATATTGGAATAAAGGAAAGAGGACATTAAATTAATCGCATTGTATTGTAATAAAAAATGTGTTTTTTTTCTGAGCCTTTGAAAAGTATTATTATTCTTAACTATCCAAACGTGGATTAACGTTTAGAATACTTGTTTAGTTTATCCCGTATCTTTGTTCGAAGAATTATTTTATTTCTATTTCATTTTCTTTTTAAAACTATTCTTACGTTTGTTTGTGTTTTTTCCTCCTTTAAAAGAAATTGCATTAAGTATCTTACCCATTATTTTTGTTTCCTAATAGACTGGAACGATTGTTTTATTATTAATTTATACCTTCAATGCTTGTTCAAAAATAAATAAATGAAAAAAGTAATGCTAATTTTTTGTCTTTTAAATTTACTAAATCGTTATGATCATGAAACTTTTTGGGTAGTTTTTCTATTTCAAAATGTTCTTACAGTACGGTACTAAAAGTGAAATAAAAAAAAGTACATCGTTATAAAACCATTTTAAATTCAAATGTATTTACTGGAACGTTGTTGTCGCTAAAACGGAGAAAAAATGCATATTATAATGTGCGCAATTAATTCGCCAGAATGCTCAGTGGTCGAGTTTGGAAATTATTCCGCAGCTGCGAACATTGGCTTAAAATAATAATCTCATTCTTCCTGAAATCTCCTGCGTGCTTGTGTCGCTCCTGCGTGTCGTGGAGCTAATGAACAGCCTACTTTAGACGTAAACGGAAGAACGGTGTGTCCGAGAAGAAATCTTAATTATTTTTAATTAAAAAACCTTTATCTGTTATCTCCTCCAAGGTGGCTCGTCATTTTTTTCACTCCGCTATCATCACCGTCATCACTGCTCCGTGACGAACAAATGGTAATCGATTATTTAAAAAACTCTCGGGCCCGCGATAACAATCTTATAAATACGGAATAATCTAACCATTTGAGCCGGTCGGTGACGGTAGTGATAACTACTACAGTGGTGCTGGTGATGGAAACCTTTAGCCTTTTTTCTTTCTCGCTTCGCAGACACCATTTTCACTGTGACGAGCGCGTGGTGAAAAAATGTTATCGAACCGACGGCTATAATTAGAGGAGAAACCTCGGTGGGTTACTGACATACGCTTAATGAAAACATTCGAAAAACAAAACGTTGTATGAATTGTTTATGAATAAATTTACATGGTAATTTCTAATTTACCAACGAAATAAATTATGAAATATTTGAATAACAAGTGCCTGCTCGCACGCGTGTGTGTAGTTTACGAGCACAGCAGCTGAAATGATTTATACGTTTTTAATTTACTAATGTCGTAGTATTTTTCACCCGCCCGTATTTACATATACGCGATTATACGTAAACGTGTATCAAACGCATTGGAATATTAATAAACCGGTATCGCCGACGGTATTTCAACGGGTCGGTTCGAACGTCATTATGCATCCAACGAATTCTGCGCAACTAGGAAATATGCGCGCGTGGTCCGTGGTCATAGGCGACGTCGGAAAACGCGTTTGTTTGTTTTCCGTCGTCCAAAACGTCCACTATCAGAACAACCGTTACAAATGTATCCTATCGTGATGCATTTTACGAAACTTAATTAAATCTGTGTCGTCGACAAAAAAGGTAGACCCATAAGTCCAGTTAGACGGGGTTTGGATCTCGGAGAACTAAAGAGATAACAGTGCATGCAGTCATAATACTGAAATAGAAGCATACACGTGTGCAATAACTACGGCTAGCTCGGTGTATATGCACGCGAACGCGTACGTAGGTCAAACGTAGTTCCAGGGTGTCCCGGAAAAACGAGAAGATTTGAAACAACATTCGAAAAAGTATTTAGTATTTAGTATTCACTATAGTGTTTTTTTCTGTCTAAAACCGAAACTACGATTCACACCATTTATGAGTACAAAGGTTCTCAAAGTATCGCGTCGTAAAATTGATTTCCATAAGACGGTACGTGTCTGTACGTGCATGTTCCTGAAACGAAAACGTGCGCTCGTCCGATGTTAACAATGATTTGTTAGTCGGAACTCAGTCGCGATTGGTGTTTCGACGGTTTCCAAAATCAGGATTTTTGGAAGCGTCGGAAAGAACCATGCGCAGCGTTCGATTTTCAAAACGCGTACGTGTTTAGACATCTTGTTACGGACATTAGCCGTAAGGTATGCGGTTTTTATACGGAGCAGAACCTAACCGGCAGTCGCGTATTCGACGAGAGAGGATTGCGACGCGTATGTGACAACTGTTTATCGGGAAATGGGTTGGCGGACGACGAGTTTTGATTGTTACGATACTATTTCGCTAACCGTACAACTACTAACCATTGTTTTTAATGATCTAACGGTAGGCGGCTCGAGACGAACGGTAATAACAATTACCGGCTGATAGCATTACGCCGCGCGATATCGATATTCCGGTTTCGAAAACAATCGCGACGGTGATGATACGGTAAAGCGCGCGCGTAACGAACGGGACTGTAACCGCGGTACATAATTACAATACGGTCTAAACGAAACCACGGATAGGGCCCCGTTAACGAGCGTACTTGTACGCGGTCGCATTATACGCCGGTGAGTGGTATCCGTTTAAGTCGGGGCTTACGCGACGGTTTTCGACGACCTGCGGTCGAACATGCGATCATCACCGGCGAGAAAATTCGGGCACGTGCGTACACGTAAGGTTCAGTGGCGCATCTAAGGGGGGGGGCGAAAGGGACAAGTTTCCCTAGCAGCAAAATTTTGTGAGTGGCAAAATATTCTAACTTTTATTGTTGATGTGTTCATGTTTATTTTATTGTAAAGGGGGGGGAACTATCTCCCCTGAATCCGTATTTAAGGAAACGATGTGAGATACATGTTTCAAATATTTTTAATGTGGATCATTTCATAACGAAATCGAATTGTGCGTGGCTGTGTGAATACTGAACTGGGCTTTTTGTCGGGTCCATACTCGGTGAAAAATCAAACAAAACACAAACGTAACTTTCAAAACGCAGACAGGTGTTAAAAGAGAACTACACAAAAGTCGATTCTAAGCGAATTCTAAGCGAAGTAAAAAAAAAAAAAAAAACACAAATATTAAAGGTTCACCTGGTTTAAATAATATTACTTGTGAGCCTTAATTAAAGATAAAATTTGATTCGCCTCCCCCGCCTCTAGAAGTAAGTCTAAATACGCGCCTGGGTGATGTACTCGATGCATTTTCGACTAAACCTTTCGACGGATGTTCAAAACTACACGTGTGCGTAACGATATGTGAACGCGTCGGATTGCACTGTGTGCAGACATTATCACTGTGTGCAGACATTATTACGGACGACCGAAGAAGGGACAGACCGAGACAGAGAGAGAGAGAGAGAGACGAAGAAGGAGATTCGAATATCGATGGCCGTTAACGAGATTGGTTCGGAGGCAAACGACTGTGCGTAACAATACGATAATAATTATTGTATTAATCATCCGCGTCGTAACGAACCGAAAACGAATGGGTTTAATGTAACGCAATATTCACTTCGTCGCGATATGATAATAAATCGATACGAGCGCGCGTGTATCTATACCGTCGTGCCTTGGCCAGGTGATTTATCGACATGCCGCCCGTTCGTGTAACGACTAGGTTTCTTTCGTTTCCGTCCATTATCGTTGTTATTATTCAATCTCGTTCGTCCGATCGACGAGAATCTCGAGATCCGTGTACGGAGACGGCCGTGTCGAATCGCGTCCGTAACATATCCGTTTGTTCAAGTCGGATACGGTCGAGGTATTGCGCGCGCGGACGATCTATTCGGTCCCGGCAGCGATCACCGTTCGTCCTCGGTAGAATTAATAATAATCACTTTCCGTTTCTCGCGCAACGCGTGCACACCGCAGGGCAGGACGCGAGCTCGGACACGAACCTTTTCGGTCGGCCCGGCACGCCGCCGTATCAATCATTTCGACGTGAACCTTTTCCGAGACGCGCCACGCGGTGCGCCGTTTCACTTTTTCCGTCCGGCAGCGACAGCGCATTGCTTGAATTTCGTTTTTTTTTACCCTCCCAAAGTCGCGTTCGTACGCCCCCACACGTGCAGTACGTATTTTCTATTGCTATTTACTTTCTCCCTCTCCGCACCTCGAATGCTCCCGGAACGAAACGCTTATGAAATATTTTTTTCGATAAGTCACGCGGCGAAAACCATCACTTCGCCCACATCGCAAACGTTTACAGATACGACTTGTAATAGTGTAGATACGAAAATGTATTCAAAGTCATCGTGGAATGTTTATTCTCAAGATACTATACAAAGTATACACTCGCATCCGCATGACACACACACGGGCACGGGTTCGTGAGCGTATACTTGTTATTACGAGGGCATTGGTAATGTTTGAACACGCGTCGTATTTCAATTCCATGGATAAATATTACGTATTGTATGAGGTTTATTATTATTATTTTTTTTTTTCTACGTGAATCTATATAAAATTAAACATAAATGGCTAATTTAGAGGTTTTTTACATTGTTGTGTGCGTGTACACAGTTGCGTGTACTTAAAAAAACAAATGTACTCGTTTATAAATATTGTACACAAATATTTTATGCAGCGATTTGTTTCGACGTTACTATTGATATCGTCTCTGAAAACGTTTACCCAAGATCATCTGTTACAAAAATGAATCCTTTAAATACATGCAGTTTTCGTTATCGATTAAACGATGATTACGCGTTGTTGGAAATTGGGACATTTGGAACTCAAAAAAATAAAAGTTAAACTGTATCATAATACGATATAGTAGTACTTTTTTTTCTATACGAAAAATTAAATTATGATGTTGTTTCGTTATGATGAAATGTTAAAATTACAGATATTATAGATAAAATGAAATTTGAATAGATAACCATTTGATAAAAAAAAATGTTGCGTACATGGTTCGATTCTATTAGGTAAGGATGTTTACGGTATTTAGGATTGTATTTACTATCTATTACGTATATTTTTAACCTCATGAGTACGCATTATACTTGTACACTCACTAATAATCAGAATATAATCAATAAATCAAATGAAGCTTTAAAAATATCAAACATTTCAGAAAATTATAATACTACTGTACTATTTACACAGAAAAATGACATGTTTTAAACATTTCATCCCTCTCGTATCAATTTCAAAACCATGCAGGTGTACCACAAGGAAGCGACTTATCACCAGACCTTTACAACATTTACACAGCTGACATTCCCAACTCTGAAAAAACATTAATAGCTATTTACACTGAATACGTGACAATTCTTTCACCACATCCTGTCCGCACAATAATATACTAAAACTTCCAAATTCATCTTGAAAATATTTCGAAATGGTATTTCAAGTGGAGAATTAAAATAAATTCAGATAAGTCTTACCAAACTTTCACTCTAAAAAAAACCCATTTCCTCTAGAATCTAATTTTAAGACAACCAAATCCATACTACAATTCAAACCAAATATTTAGGTCTAATCTTAAACATGCGTCTAATTTAGGACCTCCAATAAAAACTTAAAGAAAAATTCTTAACCGTAGATTTTATCTATTACGCCTAATTATCAAGTCCATGCTTTCAATCAACAACAAACTATAATATACAAATAAATCCTAAACCCTTCTGGGCCTATAACGTTCAAATATGAGTATGCTTCCAAGGCTTCCTATTTCCGTACCATCCTTGGTCTTCCAGTCAATCTCTCTTCGTCAAATAACATTTATGCCATGGTATGTCTCCAATCTCTCGCTACACAAAGACCTAAAAATTAAAACCATTATTTTACGGCCGAAAACTACTATAAAAAAATTCTATCAATCAATCACACAAATCCACTAGTATCCAACATGGCCAGTGTATCCATCTCAGATAACCACTCCACATCGATTAAAAACACACTGGTGTAGAGATCTCTTAAATCCCGGCCTATATTAGTTTACAAAATAAACCAAACTTTTCGCGTTATTTAATGTTGTTATCTTAGTGTTATCAAATTTACTTATTGTATAAAATAATATTACATATTTATTTTTGTTTAAATAAAAAAATAAATAAAAATGTTAATAATGTATAATAATTGCTATAAAATATAAAATATATGTTATTTACATTTATATAGTTCATAGTATGATGTAACACTATTTTTATTTATTGTCGTACAAATGTTCTAGATCTATACTATATTGCACTACTGTATACTTTAACAGAATCAATTCAAAGTATATTATGTAAATACATTTGACCTTGACTCCGATATCTTTTAAGACAACGTGGAGGGCTTCCAACTATTTTAAGTTATGACATTGACCTAAATAAGTATCCAACAACATTACCGTAACTACCCTTCGTGGCGCCATTGGTGAATTTTATGTCGGCGCTTATTTTATACAAAATGAAAAACAAATTTTAATTTAACCTCAAATGCGCCCCCTTACTTTGCTACGACCTTGGCAATCGCCCATTTCACCAACCTTTAGTTACGGCACTGTCCAGCAGTAAAAGTTCTTTATGGAATTTATGTTATAAAAATTTGAAATAAAAAAAGAAAAAGAAAATTGGCAAAATCATTGGTTCGCCTGAATATTTCCATGAGTAGAATGTACGTCCATTATAAAGCCATAATTAGATGTTCTGGTTTTTTTTATTTCTTTTTATAAAAATTGTAGTTGTATAATATTGTATACTTTTGTGGGATAACATCATGAACATTTTAAATTAATTTTAGGGTTTTGAATACTTTCTTTTAAAACTGTAACCATCTAAAGTAAAACGTAATTTTGTCATAAAACTTTCGAAATATTTGCGAAAGGCTTAACTAGAAATAAGTATTAATTCTGATGTATTAAGCTAATTATTAAATTAGCCCAATTTATGATATTCAAACTGATATAGTTTTTTAAGGTTTTTATTTAATAGAATTATTTTTTATGTGTGTTAAACATAAATTTAGTTTAATATACTGTGAAAAGAACAGTGAATGAAACGTGTTTTAATCGAGTTCGCTAGTATGGGAAAAGACCAACTAATTTTGGTAATTTATTTCATTTTGCCTTTCCCCCCATAAAAACTATTTAAACGACGTGACTTAAGAAAACAATATAACTTAATTTCCGGTTCTATAGAAAAAAAATTCACTTTAAGTAAACTAAAGCATTTCTTGGTTTACTTTCTGTAGTTTAACGTATTCGTATTTCATTTTAGTATTTTGATAGGATGTAAATCAATTACACTAATAAATAAACTTATATTTCTATAAATATATACTCGTAAATAATTAACATTAACAAGCAAAAATGTAACTATAGATAATACAATATTCTATTATAAAAAATTATGATATGTTGTGTTAATCTGAAAAATGTTATACAAAAAAATAAAAATATATGTAACGACGATTTTTTTTTCGAGCCTATTCATCCGAGTGAATACATCGCCGTTCCACGTAGGCACGTATCATGTACGAAATGTACGGGCAAATATCAATAACAATTTCTACCTCGTGGAATTTGACGACGATATCCCTCTCCCAGAGAGAGAAAAAAAGAGAGAGAGACTGTACGCGTAAACGAAAAACTCATCTTGTTAAAAAATCGATCGTTTACGTTCCGATAAAAAACGCACTGGAGGTCCAGCGTGGTGCAGACGGTGCCCCGTTGAAATACCGAATCACGATCGACCGACTAACCGCACTACAATGAAAAGGATTAAAGGCCGTCCAACCTTTATCGTTTTTCCTACTGCTCTTGCCGCCGCCGGACACTTATACAAGATATTGTTACGCAAAACCATTGACCCATTGCAGTTTCACCGCGTACAAAGTTACAGTTTGCTGATGACAGGGCCGAGTCGATCAATAGTGGCGCTTCTGACAATATGACAATTTTGCGCCCCTGGGGGTTGGACTCTACAACGAAAACAATTCAAACAGTAAAATCATATTTTATTGTCGCCCGAAAATTTTACTTTTAAATTTGTACGTTACCCGGTAACTATGAGTTAAAGCGAAATAATTTATATCACTTTTTCCTCAAAATTATAAATTATACCTTCGGGCTAAATGTTTTATTGATATAGACATTATTATACATTAATATTATTTAATACTAGGTACCTACTACACACTTTATTGCAGCGATTCCCAAACTGTGCACCGTGGTGCCTTAGGGGCACCACGACCACTTTCTAAGGGCACCACGGTTTACGGCACATAAATAGTTTGAAGTGTATAAAATTACTATGGTTTTCGTAAAAAAATTGTAGCAAATAATGTAATATTTTCTATTGTATATTCACATATTCTCATTTTAACCTTATAATAATTTTATACAATAATTATAATCATAATAACAATAATTTGTATTTATTTTTTTTTAAGTTTAAAAATGCATTAATTTATAATTAAGTTAAATTTTAATAACATTAATAAAATTGGATATCAATAGGTTTTTTTTTGTTTTGTAATGTAATTCACAGCAGGGCATTATGGCTAAATTAAGTCCAAAAAAGGCACCGCTGAAAAAAAGTTTGGGAACCGCTGATTTATAGTATTATTCGGTATCGTCGTATTTCCATCCAATACCGGTTTTTAAATTATTATAATAATACTTTGGTTTTGATTTTTAAAATCTAATTTAATGACTTCATCAAATTTTGCGCCCAAATTCTCACTCAATATTTTGCGCTTCTGGCAGGCGCCCACTTTATCAGGCCCTCTAGCTGGCCCTGGCCGATCACAAGCTTTTCGGTAACAATAACGTAAGTGAGGCGAACGTGATGCGCCAGTACAGACGAAGGAATTTTCAATTGCAGCCCAGTCCTCGCGCACGAAAACCGTTTTCGCGATTCGATCGGAAACGGATAGATTTTCTGCGTACGTGTACACTCGTTTGCAATAGGGGTGGTCGAGCAAAACGTCTTGTTTTTGAAACAGTCATGCTCAAAAGTCTTGGGGGAAAAGGGGACGAAAAAAAAAATATCGCCATAGAACGATACGAAATAACGCGTACGTCTGGCACGATAATTTACGATTGCACGTAATACTTTCCATGAATAATGCAACGAGATGTGTAAGGTGTCCTGCCGAGCATTTTTTCGCACCGAAACGGCTTTGTGCGTCGTGTAATGTAGTCGTGTTCTTGATCGGATGTACATCCGCCGCCGGTCCGTATTATTATAGTTTAGTCGTCATTTCCCCCCTGCCCCCCAGAATCAAACCGGCTTGATATATTACTATCGTGTGACGTATCAACGACTTGAATACGTATGATGTTTTCCGTGCAAGTTTCGTAAACCAGAGCCGACGATTTAAATTATATTCGAAGACATCGATGCGCACACGAAGGACCGGGGGATGCACGCATTCCTCTGGCCCCCGCAGTATTTTATGCGAACTACCGTTTGGTATAATACATTAATGGGTACCGCGAGAGGAGTGCAAAGGAGTGCACTTACACCCCCCTGAATTATAAAAAAAAAAAGAATGAAACATAAAAATGTAAGACAGAGAATATCATTATCATCGTCTGATTTTCAAGTAGCCTTTTCATTACTTTGTACCTAATAAAATTGAAAATTTTTTCGCACGCAATAGAATTTCGGATAGCTTTTAGACAATTTTTTCACGTAAAAAAATCACTACTCGTTTGAGAACAGTTGTACTGAACAATCCCGTTGGTGTGTATCTTTTTTCGCGTACTAGTCAGGAGCAGATCTAGAGTCGAGGAACTGTGGGTCAAGCCATTTCAAGAGGCTATTTATTAGAGATGAAACTGAAGTAGAAAAGAATACCTTGTAAAAAAAAAAAAACACAATATGCTCATAAAAGTTTATAAGTATATTTATATTACATTTTAGAATTAGTGATACCACCGATAATGACATATTTACGATTAATAAATATAATCTAATTTTATCAGAGCAACAAACGTACGGAATAAAATATGATTTACTTAACTTTCTACTAAAACGATATAATTGAAAATATAATATATGAATTGAAAATTTTTAAATTTTGAATATACATGGCATTCATTTTTCAAGTATCTCCGATGGGCCAACTGTCCAAGTATCCAAATCAAGGTCTAAAAAGAGAAAAAAATATCCAAGAGACCAATTTTGTCAACAAATATTAACTGTGGGTCAGCTGACCCCCTGAACCCCCCCTATATCCGCTACTGGTACTAGTCATACTAGCTGAACTATCCATGCATGCAACAGTCTTGGCCGGGACGGAGTTTTAATGGATACCTCGCACTATTTAAAGCCAAGTTTGGTATAATGGTTGGTCGTAAAACAAATAAAACGAAGTGTCAAATAAATGGGTGTGATAGTTTTTGTCGTACGTCGAATCATCCGGTTTCGCATCATGGGACCGTCTTTGCCGGTGCCAATATTTTTTTAAATCCCTTCTTATTACACGTCTATAGAAACACCACTATGTCAAATTTCAAATTCATACATTTTGTCGTTTTGTGAGATGTAGCGTAAAAATCCTTATTTATGAGATGTCAACATCGTAAAAGCAAACTACTCACTAAATTTCAAAGCTTTAGCGATTTCGACTTGGCATTTTTTTTTTCATATTTATCACTTTTTGTTTTTACCCGTTTTTATCCCCCACAGGCGTTGAATTTTGGAAAATCTTTTCGTATTGCACATCTGGAGCGATAGTGGAACCATTAAGTCAAATGAAAGTTTTACTGTCTGTAATTTTTAAAATGTAGCGATGATCAGTGAGTGAGTGTTATTTGACGTATATATATATATATATATAGATGTTGTGTAAAATACATTGAAATTATTTCATAACCTGGACTAAATTCTTAAAAAAAAAAAAAAAAATTATTGATCTGAATAAAATAAATAAACAAATCTTATAAACCAATATTTTTAAATAATTTTTTTTTTTTTACAACAGAGATTTCACTATCTGAAACTAAACATTTCGACTACTGATTCTAAGACTTAATCAAATATTAAACGCGGTGCATGCTAAATCGTGTATGGTCACTCATCCGTGTAGTTAAGTGAGTGATCAAACTTCTAAGCCGGTCTGGTGGCTTAACTGGGAGTCGGCCATTCAGACCAACTGCGCTTTGCCACGCCACTGTGTCCATCAAACAAATCGTAACCATGTATTGCGAGTTTCATAAGAAGTCAACGGTATCTAGAATTTTTTTCGTCGACAATAATTATTCATAACGAGATAATTAAACATGGCATGTTCATAAAACTATACAAATTATTCTCGTGCTTTTGGCTCCATCATAATCTTATACGGTCGTTATTTTTAATTTTTATTAAAAAATATAGATGTATGAATAAATATGATAATGATTATGATAATTACATGCCTGTAAATGTTTAAGATAAAAATAAATACATCTAACTTACATATCAATCAAAACGTTTCAGGAATTTAAGTGTACGCTTATTAAGAGCTCATTCATTTTGTTACAAAACGTATACGTGGGCGTTACATGAAATGTTAAATTATTTAAAATCAAAATTTAAGATATGTTTCTACTAGTTTTATTTTATAGTTTTTTAAGACAAGTTCGTGTTTTTATCCATACATATAAGATCAAATCGTTTTAGTTTTATATAAAAATAAAAATATTTTTCACCACATTCCGAAATATATTAATACAGAGTGAATATGCCCCTCCTTTTTCGTACTTAAACTAAAAAATTTTTCAAATTTTCATTTTTAAAAACTTACATATGTATTCAAAACACCATACTTCTTAGTACATAGTTTTTTACTTAAAACGTGTCATACTATCAAATATTTAGTGGTACGTGACGATGTGGTATTATACGACGTTTAAAACGGTTAAAAATGATTTCTTACGTTTTTCTTTATAACGATTGAGAGATTTAACGGTTCCTATAAAGTTTTTAAGTAAGTATATAAATATGCTTATATCTGAGCGAGTGTTGTATTCAATACCGTTGTAAATATTGATATAAATACAATATGTTTAACCGAACGGTGGAAATTTGTCTTACGACAACATATATTTTCGAATATTATATGTGCACTTAAACAATTAAATTGGTTTGTATTTTGGAATTCGCGTATAAACCGAACTCGAAGGAGGTGGAAAAAAAACCTCTTCGTCCCATTATTACTGTGTCGAAAAGATTTATTTCTACTGTTCGCAGAAATATTACCGATTAGAATTGTTTTCCGACGTGCGAATCTAACAGCTGTTAACAATTGTCTCGGTACAATGATTCCACCTACAGATGACGGAACGCGGGATGGTCCAACGCAGGAAATCGGCTGAAAATGTTTTTTTTATTTTTTTTAAGTTTCTTACTTGCGTTCGATTTGGATTGCTTATTTTATGTCGACGTAGACGTTCGATGATAATAATAAATAGCCAGTTTTCACTCGTAGTTGATTAACAAGAGTAAAGGGGGAGGGAATGAGATTAGAAAAAAAAAAATTAAATAAACATGAAAAAATACGCAATCAAGGAGGAAATTCATCCTTCTGGCTTTTACATTAAATTCATCAATTATTTGTTCTGTAAATAATGGAACGTCTCGATGTATGTTCATTAACACCAATCCATTTAACCGTGACTGCCCCGTCGTATTTCTTAAGTACGTTTTGAAACGTTTAAGACTAAAAAAAAAAAAAAAGCCCATAGGGAATATATATCCCCAATTATCCCCTTTGCGCAAAATTAACTTTCAACATTACCGCAGTACCTCGTGGAGGATTTGGAGCACTTCCTTGAACGCGGTTATGATGTTGTTTCGAAATAATATTCAAAACACAAAACGTCCACTGAAATAATCTTTGGACACCAGTGATCACAACTGTTCGTACTAAAAACGTACGTAACGCTCTTGAACGCGGTACACTAACACGTGTTATTTTTATTCGGTCCACGAGAGTTTGTGGGTGTTACACGAATCGACAACGAAAATTTCAACTCGATAAAGTAGACCGTAGGGAACACGCGTCAACGAAATTCAACTGCGTGGTCGTAGTTCGAGTTTGTAAGTTTTTACTAGTTGCCCTCGACATGAACACCAGAAAACAATAACGTCACCCGATCGATATAGATCGGTTACAGTCCGGCGGACTGAAATTAATTCGTCGTCGCACGCGGCGCACCGGACAAACGAACGGGCACATAGAGTTTTACTGTAATTTTATAACGACGATTCGATATTACGATTGTATTGACGACATATCAATGTTACTATTAACACTATGTTTTGAACGTTTCACGTTTTGGTATCGGTCCGTTCTGCGGTACAGGGCTATAGTTGTTCGTGCCCGATACGTACTCGTGAACAAATGTGGGACTAGGAATTTTTACGCCCAGGGAAAATTTGAAAATTACCCACTATCATAGACCAACAATCAAATACTTTACTCGAGAATTTTTTTTTTTTTTAATAATTAATATACAATCGCACTTATTGAGTTTTAACCTAATACCAGTATTTTTTAACAAAGTTAAAAACATCAAATTATTTGTTAATAATTGCATCATCCAAAAATCGTACGCCCGGTGATGAATCCCTGTATTCTACCCCCTAATTCCGCCTCTGCGCCTACTTAACTGTGTTGTTGATTAATGACGAACGCGGTTGTGGAAGACGAGGTCAAAACACGTTTAGTTCACTCTCCGATAAGCAAGTGAACGATAGCGGACGAACTTTGTCGAAACCGTAACGCACGTTCAATGATTTATTACGTAGTAGTATTTGAAATGAACTTGCATCGAAAATAAGGATGTTGAAACGGTAGACAAAATAAATACTAAAAATCGCATTTGAAACCGACTGGTTGTCAACGCCACCGTCCCCACGTTGCCTTCAACGCGCACTTTTACGGGAGAAAGGTGTGAAATACAACCCTCTCACTCGCTCAGGTCGAATCACCCGACGGGGTGACAAATGCACACGATTATCGCGTTTTCAAATCTCTTCCAGACGTCCGACACCTTCGTACATAATATTTTTATTCCGTCGTAACGTTATCGTCGCACAAAACGTGGTCGATGTTTCCGTCCGGCACATGACAATCGGTAGAAGAGGAAAATAAAAAAGGGGTAGTAGGTACCGCACGAGTCGATAGCGTTCAACACGGTACGAGCGACTGTTGTCCGCAGCGAACGACCGCTATGAAAGTTGGATTTTATCGAATCGCGTTGTTATTGGCGTTTACGTCCGCGTGAGTTTTCCACTCGATCGCGATGGCGATGACAAGTTTTCGACCGGATGACGTAGGGCACGCGCACACACATCGGGCCGTTTCTAAACAAACACAATATTTATATCGGAACAACGTGAGAGAGGACGGGAGATGCCGGAATGCCGGATGTTTCTTTCTCCGCTCAACTACCCGTACAGGTACGAGTGTATATATCCGTGACGTTCGTTCGCTCTTGCTACCGATGACAACTAAAACAAGTAGCGACGGCAACATCTGGGACTCGTTACTCACGATAGCTGGGATACGTTTTTTGAATTCGATCGCGGTGATCGATTTTTTTAGGATTCTAACGTCCCTATCTACTATCTAGCGAAACCGCAGCCAAGGGACCGCCGCTATATAGTAACAAAATCCCGACCCAGAGGGAACCCGACGGATTGGGATTCGTCCCAACGGGTTCCATACGGGTACGGTTTAGGCCGGTGCTGGTGGTCCATGTACGACACGGGATTCCCTCATCGCGTTTTTAGTCGGCCCACGGGGAGTCCTGTCCGACCGAGGCTCGAAAATAGCGTTGAACGCTAACACGGTCCTCTGTTTAGTAGTTCCGCGTCGAGCGGATGGAACAAGACCCGAGGATTCTAATGTTATTGGTGTTTTTCGTCCGCGTGGGTCGTCCACTAAATCGCGTTGGCGACGACGATGACAGGTTTTCGACCGGATGACGCAGGGCACGCGCGCGCACACCGTCCGTTTCTAAACTAACACAATATTTGCATCGGAACAATGTGAAAGAGGACGGGAGATGCTGGTATGCCGGATGTTTCTTTCTCCATTCAACTGCCCGTTACGAGTACGAGTGTATATGTTCATGATGTTCGATCGTACTGGCTACTGATGACAATTAAAACAGTAGCGACGGCAGCATCTGGACTCGTTGCTCGCAGATAGCTGTGATACGTGTTTTGAATTCGATCGGGGTGGTCGATTCAACGCAAGCCAAATTTAAACCGTATTGTATAGCGCAGATATTTTCCGACATTCATTCGATTTGATCCAAAAACAATAATTTTTACGACCATCGAAAATAACCATTTAACCCGTTCATAATTTGCGCGCGCATTATCGGTAACTGACTTCGACTGCCCCCGTCCTGAGACGGTTTATGCTTATGGCGTCGTTACCACTGCTTTCTGTTTTATTTGTTTTTCGGACCCAGCGTACAACTTATTTCTCGTATCATTTTTTTTTTTCTCGTCTATTTCTGTAAACACGGGCGTGGCGATATGATACACATGGTTTCCGTGAACAAGACGTGGGTTCACTATTATAATATAACCAATTTCGGAGGCCGTTGTAAGTGTTTAGCCGTTTGCATATAAAACGAATCCGATAAAAATAAGATAGAAAACGATAGAAATTTCGGTAAAAAGTCACTAGACGTTGAATATTATTTGAGTACCGCTGGAACACTAACGGACCCAGATATTGAAACAATACGGAACGAATCGGTGTGTTAACGCCTATATTTATGTTAATCGTTAGACTAGACAAAACGTTTTTGAAAGGAGAATCCTACGAAAAATCTATGGCCCATAGACAAATGAATGGCGTAAACGTCATAATAAAGAACTCGAGGAACTGTTCCAAAGACCGGACATCGGAAATTAAATTAAGAAAAGGAGGATGACTTTGACAGGACATGCATGGCGGGGAGTGAGATCCATAGTCGGAACCACAACTAAAGAGAACCCGGTCGGTAAAAGACCCCTGGGAAGACCTCGCTTACGCTGAGAAGACTAGAAAAAGGACGCGGGAAGCATCAAACCAGGGATACTATGAGGAAAAGCGGCATGAGATAGAGATGGATGGAGGGAAATTTGTTCGGCGGTATGGTCTCAATAACTGAAGCCCCCTCCAAAAAAAAAAATGTATATTAATCGTTATTATAAGTATCGTTTATCGTCGTGGGCTTAACGGTGCCAAGCCGACTGGAATGTAGTACATGCACCAAACCACCGATTTGCGATCGTATATTTATGGTTAAAAATAATCGTGTGACATAAACGGGTAATGATTGCACTGTACGCGTGTATTTTCATGATGCTGAAATCAACATTTCGAGTGATATTTCTAAGGCAATTTGTGTCAAAATCATTAATAATTGTTTCAACACCGTGACCTCACTAGTTTTGAACGAATGCGTACTTTCGGTGGACGATTGAAACGGTGTTCTACGTTTCGGGAAACAGGTGCGTATCTTATAAATAGACGTTCACGGTGAGAGTTTTCGAATAATATTTTTTTTCAAAAATTTAACCGTCCGTTACGTAATTTTCATACCCGTACATATGTAACCTTTCAGATTAAATTCGTTTACATTATTCGTAGGACAGACGTATCGTGAAACAGTATGAACGGTTCATGATCTTTGTAGAACATTATTACCGCTAAAATCATACGAGACAAGAGATTTCTTCTGTGCATAAAAAATTATCATGTTATAGAGTACACTTTATATATTTAAAATATCATTATAGCATGATTACGTTTATTCCAGTTTAATAATAAAATTGAAGTCGTGTTAGTGCAATGTAATACATTTTATAGTATATAATATAAATACATAAAAATCAGGTTTATAAATACTTGAATGTAATTTTTATTTTTAATTTTTATGAAAAAAATACTTTTATTTTTCCATAGAGAATTTTTAATAATAAATGTAATAAAGCACATTTTTTTTTTTTGTTATATCTCACTTAAGTTTATGGATTTTAATAATTAAAATCAAAAGTAACTTGTTTGAAATAATTATTATCTAAAGCATTCTCATTATTTTAATGAGAAAATAATCACTTAAATATAATGAACGAATTTCATAGAACGTTATTGGCTCTGTATAATAAAAATATAGTTTCTGCGTACATATAATTATCAATTTATTTATTTTTTAACTACAAGCATAATGAACTAAAAATATTAGAAAGTACACCTACATTTATTTCAATTATCTATTGACGACAATTATGAACTACTATTATATTATAATAGCCAATTGTGGTAACAATACATACAGATCGGTATAATAATTTATTTTAAAACATTTGTTAAATAATTTAGCCTATTATGTTATGACGCAGTAATGCGATTAGTCGGAAGCATAAACATTTTTTAAATTAATATTATGTGAACGTTTACGTATGTATAGTGTGATTGGTGTACTGCAGGTGAATACCGATTAAACCAAAACTGAACAGAATAAAATACAAGTTAAATAAATCCGTACGAAAATTCAATAAATTATGTAATTAGTTTTTTTTTTTTTCCATAAGAGATTATTGATTTACACCGAATATTATCCATATTATATTATTGGAACGGCGGTTCGATTTCATACGAGCATAATTTTTCGTCGTGTGCGGTCACTCCATAACTTTGGATTGAATAAGTAATTACATTTTTTTTATTATAAACGATGCATGGATTACGATTTTACAAAATTCTTCTTTGAAAACCGAGGACACTGCACCTACATCGTTTAAACATTATTACCAAACAACATCGGTGTTCGCGTTATTCCGTCAATCGTTATTAATCTTGTTTTATTCAAATCAGCGACTGGGTTTGAAATGGGTTTGGCTGATTTCTATCGCGTAACCTACACTCGACGCCGCAATAATATCCAACCGTCGAAAGACTAAGCAATTATTTGCAAAAACACCGATGGTGTACTTCAGTTTCGTTGATGATTTTCGTCGGATTTACTATTGAACTGTTCGATAGCCTCTACTTCATAGACAGTTAATCCCGATAGTTCATATAATCCAACAATATCTAAAGAAGGTGTCATAATGATGTTTATTATATATATTATATGTTTGTTTGTATTGCATGTTTCAATATACCTACTGATTGAGGTTACTTGCCATTTAAATTTAAAATGTATAATTTAACAAACATTTTGTATGCTGCATTTCAAATTACCAATTTTTATTTTGATTTAACCTAATTGATATGTATTGTTTTAAGTTTAAATAGTATTTATTTTTATATTTGCATATTGAATTAAATAAATAATTTATAGAATTTAAAATACTTAATTATATTAGTAGTCTTTAGTACAAGAATCTTTGGTTTACATTTTTAAGGGGCCTCTCTACGGACAAAGTCTGCCCATATGATCGAACACAATGAAATATTGTTTTGATATTTCTTACTCTTAACGTTAATGGGAGCAAAAAAATAGACTTTCAACCGTTGAGAATAATAAGTAGCTTTCCAAAAGCACCGTGTAGACTTATCAATAATTCAAAATGAAATTTGCTATCATCGTATTGATTCGTTAATGAAGTCCACATACTGATTAAGCACTGTAAATCGTAACTCGCTTGGTGTAAGACGAAAACAACAAATGCGTATCACAGAAAATTATCGAATCATACACATGCATTGTTACTCGAGTTTGTTCGTGTTATTTATTTTTTCTTACGCGTGATTGAAAATCAACGTTGATCGGTGATCATTGTGCGTTTATTAATAAGTGTGCGCAGGGTACGTAGCTCGTGCAATGCTATTGATGAACAAAATCGAATTATTGGACTCGGATAATAATCGGTTTGTTATGCGGCAAGGGAATTCGATGGTCTACAACGCAGTGAAAACATTCTAGAATACAAACTTATTATCTTATTATCTTAGCTGAAAAAAAAAATTACAATGATTTGTGCCGATGGATTTTTTTTATTTCCGACGTAATGCAAAGTACTTCGCATGAACGCTTTTTGTTTTTTTCCATTCCGAAATCCGTCCCGTTTTTTTTTTTTTTTTCACAGTCAACTTGATTTTATTTCGGCTGAAAGCTTTGCGCTTGTGAATTTCGTCCGCGTGTGAGCTGTACGCTAATTTAATCACATTATGATTGTGTCAACGGTGCAGGTGTACGGAACGAATTATTTTAATACAACAGCACGCGGATGGTTAAAACATTACAAATCCGACGGATCATGTCGAACGAAAATTGCGTTACACGAAGTTGCCCGTAGTACGGTTGTCGTCGATCGTGCATTAACAGTCGGTGTAACGTTGTGGTGTGCGTGGAAGAATGAGATCGATACAAGCAGATCCGTAGTAAAGTTTAGTGGGGCCTGGAGCAACATTGGACCAATACAGTGGCAAACCAGGGGTGGTTATGGGGTTAACAAAAAAGAAGCAATGGATGTCATGGCCATCTAAAAGTTTAGGGCCTGGGGCAAAATAGTTCCAATGCCCCTTCCCTCTCGACGGCTCTGGATACGGGTTTTCGCGTTTCCCATTTGCATTTCACGAGTCACGTGATGGCACCGAGCTCACCGTAGGATTCGTTTTTACCGGACGAAAGACGGAAATCGTCCAATTTCGAGTCTCAACGTCAACGTTATAATAAAAATAACCCATCGGTTTTTGGTTTTTTTTTTTTTGACATCGTACGACGAGCAGTGACGACCTGTGTTTGTGTAATGCTATACGTCTTGATTTGTGGTGTATAACGTAACGTTTGACGTTTGGCATGATTTACGAAACAATCATTTAAATTACATGTATATATGTACGTGCATTATGATATTAACATATCGCAGTGTATTGGGCGTGTGCGCACGAAAAGGAAAAAAAACGTTTTCAAAGCGTAACTTTATGTATGTAAATAATGTTATGTTCAACGGAACGCGGTGAAATTCAATTTATTAAAATAAATGTGTAATTATATAAATGCCATATAGGTGCAAAGAAATTTGCAGTTCTTGACTAGGAATAAAATGTGAATATATGCTCCATGTACGAGCGCTGATCGTGCCTGACATTTTAGATAAATATATATATATGTTACCGGAAAAGATGACAATCAGTCAATGTTGACAATGACTAGTCAATAACGATAATGCCTGATTTAGCACGGAATTAGGGTCAATACCTAGTCATCGATGACAATTTCTAATAAAAGAAGGCATTGATGATAACATTAAAAATGAATTTAATATATTTTAATACTTATTAGCTAGTTAGTATAAATCATAATCTTAATCTTTATTGTTACGTGATAAACTACTATGACGCTTGGAATTATATAATCTAGTACAGCGGTTCCCAAACTTTGCTCCGTGAAGCCCTTGGTATTCCGCAATGGCTTGCCTAGGGCTTCGTTCGTAACACCACAAAAAATTTGAAAAAATGTTCGTTATTTAAAATTAATATAGATATATTTCATAAAGACTTGGATGTTCCATAATCAGATCGATCGCCGATAAAGCGGTGTTGATATTTGTTGATTATGCGGATTTATAATATTGCCTAATATAATACGGAAATGTTGATAAAACTACGAAATATCCATCATTGCCTAACATTTTCAGTCATTGTCAACAATGACTAGGATATACCGACAATTCCTGAATTTTTATCTTTTTCTGTAATATATTTATAAATGTAAGAGAATATTCGATGAAAAATTAAATGAAAAAAAAAAACTATTATTGAAATTTATCGGGGAGCTTAGTGCACCCAAAGTGTTTAGAAAAAAACAAAGGGTACTACTGGTCGCCGTGAATGTATCCGTATGCGAAAAATATCGGAAATCGTGAGATGACTGTCAGACCGCGGCCATGTAAAGACATGCAAAGGCGGCACTGCAAACAAGCCGTCCAAGCAGAGGTGATTCGCCTCGTAAAACCCACAGGTAATGAACGCAAAAGCATAGTATTGCGAACCAGATGTTGAACTTGCAAAACGAATGTACGATTTTGATAGTAAAAACGTAACAAATTTACTAGACTCGAAATACAATAATTCTACATAAACGTGTGTAATGCTTGGACGGATGATTCTAATGTACACACCTTCATGTGATGGAGGGCTATAGCAATAAACTTATAAGTCGTAACGGTTTGGCAGTGTACATTCAGAATGAGTTCAACGAATCTCCGGTGAGTGATGAGTGAATCCATTTGCCCCTTGTCTTCGCGTACCTCGGTGTATACGAGTATGTTGGTTTTTCTCCTTTATGGATCATCATCCCTTGGGCGTGGGGCTGTCTCGAACTTCACATACCTCCTGTTGTCCTCGATTTCATATTTTATAATTGACGACTCGTATTCACCCGAGAGCAATATCGCAAAAATTTGGCAATGTATCTCTAGCCCGTTACATTATAAAAATATTATTATTGACTCAAAGGGGCATCACGTGGTTAAAGTTTCGAAAGCGAGATGTGCGCGCGCCTTTTTACGATAATTGATCCGAGCGCATTATGAAACCGATTTCACCGATGGATAAACGGTTCGCGCAAATGAATATATCATGAGCGCGGGAGAATTTTGTTTCGGAAATAACGTTTTCGTGACGTTCAGCCGAAATCATTACGGGGTTCCGGATGTTGAACGTTTCGGCGTCGAGCACAACCCTACACACGCACACGTGACTGGTAAAAAGACGGCGACAAAAAGAAAAAAAAACAACGACGTTCGCGTACGTTTCCGGAGTGTGACGGATTCGATCGTTTCGTCGTCGTCGAGATTAACACGGGGTGAGGAGGAGTAAATAATACGTCGCGCTTTTAAAATGTCTTAATCGTTTCTCGACCAAAATCGTACCCTTCCGTTTTCGGCCGAAACAAAAAGTTGAACTACTACATGATATACTTATGGAAAAGCGTTAAACCATCAGGGGCGTACTTTAAGGGGAAAGGGCGATCGGTCACCCTCTGGATCCGTATTTAAAGAATCGATTTTTTTAATGTGGATCATTTTATAACGAAATCAAATTACGCTATGAATACTGAATTAGGCTTTTAATCGGGTCCGTACTTGGTGAAAAATCAAATAAAACACAAGCATAACTTTTAAAACACAGACTGGTGTTAAAAAATAACTACAAAAAAGTCGATTCTTTTCGATGTAGATCCGGCATTAGGTTAAAAAATAAATCACAAATATTAAAGATTCATCAGATTTAAATATTACCAAAAATTATACTTGTACATTTTGAGCCTGAATTAAAAAAAAAAATTAGCCTCCCTCCTAGAAGTAAGTCCAAATACGCTGACTGTCGGAATGTACTCGATGCACTATCGACTAAACTTTTGGGTTTGGTAGAAATGTGAAGGGTATGGTTTTGATCGAAAAAGGTCTCGCTGTAATAATAATCGTAATAACTTACAATGATTTCACGTCACTCGAACGCATTACGATCAGCTGACGCTCCTGCTAGTCTACTGGCCCTGCAGCTGGGCGTGAAGGAATACTCTCGGATGCAATTGCTTTTGACTTTATAGCGATAGGTTGCACAGATAGTCAACATTTACTCATAATACACGATTTTGGGTTTTGGACTGGAATATTTAGACTGGCCTATAAAAAATTTCAAATACTCCAAGTCACGTTTACCTGCTATCCATTGCAGCATCTGCGCCACTAAACCAGCGGTATGTTTAGAGATCTTACGCCCCGAGGAAACATCCCTTTTCTGTCCTATTTTTCCGATAAATGTTCACCACTGCCAAACAGAGGTGAGTTTGTAAGTGTACTTCGATTAAGACGACAAAAATATAAATTATCGCATCCCTTATGAAACGGAGATACGAACAAAAGCTTCAATCATAAAAAATCCAGGGGTACGCGTGCGATCGTTATCGCTAGGTTTATAATTAGTGCCTATAACTTTCCGAATTCGTTCTCCCGCAGTAAAATTATGTCCAAAAGAAATAATATTAGCTAGCAAAATGAACTTAACGTACAATATTTAATTTACGTTTAATAATTATAATATTTAGTGTACAAATGTATAATAGACACGGAAAAGCCAGGGGAACGTGTCTCTTCTCTTGCCCCCTCCCAATGAACACTCTTGGGTATGAGTAGCAATCGCAGTTTCATTCTAGCACTATAATATCTCATAACACTGATGTACAAAGGACACGTTTTGAACGCGGAAAAATTCATACCGCGCCCCGGACGTGTTAAAAACATTTTTCGGTAACGGTATCCTATTAATTTAGAACTAGGTAGAATAAACGTTATTGCACTATATTAAATATAAAAACTCGCCGGCACCACAATAATCCGTTTTCGCGTGTAATATAAATAATCGAACAATAAACTTTTAAACGCGAATGAATATTTGAACAGCTATAAGTTGGCCACGATCAACGCAGGTGCTTTTACGTTATGTAACACTAATTTCGAAATCGTTTTTCCAACATTAATCTTATCGGCCCGTTGAAGTTTGCTGCAGCCGTTCGCCTTTTAAGTACACGACGCGCGCGCAATAATGGGCCGCGAATCCCATAAAGGTCACACGACAGTGACGCATCCAGGATGGCCGCCGGTTCGGACCCCCCTTAACCGTGACATATCTCTCTAAAATAGGTAATAGAATTTGAAAAAAATTAATAATTGATTCAAAGATTGTTTTAAGAAATTCCACATCAAAAAGAAGACTCAATGGATTAGCTTCTCTCAACGTCCACTACGAAGTCAGTGCAATACCTGAGGAAGTAATACGACACTTAAGTTACACAAAACATTGCTTATACTTCAATTTGTAAACTTGTACCTACCCATTACCTTAATTTTTACATAATGAATTTAATAATCATTGAATTTTACATTATAATTATAATATTTACATTAATCAAACAATAAAATAATAAACAAATTTGCTAGCTACTTTAAAAATATATTTTACGACCTCCTCCCACCTTTAAATAAAAAAAAAATCGAAAAAAATCCTGTTGCGCCACTATCACACAAAATTTAATGTGTACCGCAATTTTGGAAAACAACGCGTCGCATCGTCGATCGAGTACATCGAGTACGGAAATATTATAATAATTGTACTGTTTTCGTGGAACGACTTCATCGGACACATGACGCGACCAAAACATTTCAAACCGCGACGCGGTCCGAAGCAGTGCATTTTTTAACTAGTTAACTAAGCGACACAAATGTCGCCCAGTGATTATACTCTGTCGACAGTATTTTAAAAGATTGAGAGAAATAATGCGAAAAAAAACGTGTAATACTATAATCGTACTATGGTATTACATTAACTATTTTGAGAAAAACATTTTTTGTCGCCCAATGAAAATTATTTATAAAATGCACTGGTCTGAAGGTATACATGCATAATATTCCCTTGATAATGTTGTTGGGGAATTTGTTCGTTCGTTCGTTTTTTTTTTTTTTATAATAATGTTTCTTGACTTTCTATATTTTCCAAACAAACATAAAAGCGAGAAAGAATGAAAGAATAATAGCATCGGTTAGTCAAAACATACATTAATTTCCCACAAAACGCTATGTGTTCCATGTCGTTATTATTATTTCAAGTATATATATATGCTTGTGCGTGCGTGCGTGCGTACGTGTGTGTGTGTGTGTGTGTGTTTATTTTTAACAAAAAAGTCACGAACAATGGTTCTATTTTTTTTACTTCAAAACTGATAAAGATTAATTTTTTCCTCTTTCGCTATGTTTTCCTCTAACACAACAGTTGCATTTTAGATTATAGAATTCGAAAAGAATTATCGTTATTGCGTTGTCTTTTGTTCTCGATATTATTATGATGACTTTGACCGATTTTCCCTTCGACTCGATAAAATATTATTTGTACTGATAATAAAATACGTATCGCGTTGAAACTCGCTTAGCCAATAAAACTATACAGTACGAGATAATGACATTTGATGTAATTCTACTTGTTTATGAGATCGACGAAATCTTCAGATTCATTACACCACACCACGTAAGTACCATCGACATAACTATCATGTATTTTGAAACGACGAAAAATACAAAATAGTATTTCGTACGAATACAGTACCCGAACAGACATTTTTTCAAAACCACGACGAATCGCATATTTTTCTTTTGCGTGTCAAAAAATATACCGAACGTATTATATCGCTAAACGCGCGTAATGTGTAAACTTTGTAAACATCATCGGATCGTAATTTTTATGTACAACCTCGAACTCGAAATGTTTCTTATTGACAACCATGCGAAATTTCCTTTTTGAATTTGGTGTTATTATTACGAGTATTCTATACGTTTATAAACAGTAACGTTCATTTAGTTTTCGTTTTTCCCCGGGTACTTACTAATTCATTGTACCGTAGAAGTTCGTGATGTAATATGTATAGGTACAGTATAGGATTACGAAAATATTGAAACAACTTCGTAGGGGTCAGATTCATAAACCGTTGATGGAGAAAGGTTAATTTGGCGAAAAGAATAACTTTAAGTATGATTGATTAACGATATGTTTTTTCGACGCTTCTACGCACTTCGCCGAATTGTTTGTAAGCACACAAGGGATATTTATGGATTTCCGCACGCTTCTCGTCGGTATAATTATTATTATGATTGGTGTAAATCGCTTTAATATTTTTGCGTTATAATTACCATACCAGAAAACGATAATTACCACCCGGCGGCCGTCGTTATATTTTTACATTAATAATAAAATTATTATTACGTGCAACTCGTTCGTGTTTGGATAAATGGTTTTAATATTTCACGTACAATATCGTCCTTAATACAGGATCGTGGTCAAGAAGAACATTATGAAACGGAAGCGATGCACCGCGAGACAGGAAGTATCCACTGTTCTATTGTAAACGACACGTACCGTATTGTGATAGGACAAAGAAAGTAGAATGGCTCAGAGAAGCTTGAATTAATTTTCAGGGTGATAAATGTGATTATGTCGTACACATACAATTAATAAGATTTATTTTAATACGACTCAAAATTTAAAACATCAATCTTTTTTTTTTTTTTTTGTGTATTATATTATTTATTTTAACGTACGCTCAGAGTTCAATATCCGATCATTAAAATAATAGTATTTAATAATTATTTCGTCTGCACAATAGTGTTCGTGCCATTTGCCGAGACTGTTTGTGTACCGGAAAATTAATTAATTTTTATTTCACTATCACTATAAATGAAGTAAACAAATGATTAAAAATACAATTGTCAAACTAAAGCAACATGTTTATACAGTAAAAAATATTTTAATAAACGTTTCTTCTTAAATATTAAATAGCGCAATAATTTTTTAATGAATTATCAAATGATTTTGCTAAAAAATTCCATCGCCCCGTCACCATCGATACCTTAAGCGAACTATTCAATTTTATACCAACCATGTACATTACTTATTGTAAAACATTCGTGTATAATAATAATTATAATGTATATACACTCACACAGCATTTTTCAATCATAACGATTGAAACAATATTTATGTATAACTGAAATTTTAAAATTAATTTAAAATAAAAACTTTGTACAATGAATATACATTGAATATATATATATATATATATATATATATATATATATTTTGATTTTTCGTGTTGAACCTGAAACGTCTAATAAGAATTCGAAAACAAATATTTAAAAACTAATGAAAATTTAAAATTGTATAAATGTCTAATACTTAATTCAATGTTTAAAAACTGTATAACCCAATAGATATTGAATATTTATGAAATATTCAAATTTTTTTTTAAACATTTATTAAATAAAAATATAAATATGTATGCTGTGTGGGTATAAGTATACAATTTAATATGCATACCGGTTCATTCCGGGAACCCGTACCAGTCATACATGTCGTTTGCACGACGGAGGGTAAAACGTAGGAACTAAATCCGAAATGATAATAATGATTGATTACTATGTTTTATGTTTTTATTAATTATGCTATACAAGTTATCGGGCCAGTGTTCAGTTAGCTTCTGCTTGATTCAAAATGCTCATTCGATTGCTCAATAAACGAAACGATCGCATTACAGAGTGATGGAAAATCAAGTTCTTTTAATCGTACGCCCGTTCTCCGGACGAAAAAAACGAAAAAATGCAATTCAGCGGTCGTCGTGTAACCGTCGCAGTATTTCGTCATCGGCTACGCGTTCCGACAAAGACATAAATCGTACACTGGGGGTTGCACGAAACAAATGCTGTTCGAGGTGAGAGGATATACACTCGTATTATTCGAATTCGAGCACACGGAGATCTCAACCCAAGTGCGTTATAATATTTCGAAGACCGTACACACCACACAGATGTATTACAATAGATTTACGGTCTCGCAGGACCATGTTTCGACGAAAACTAACGCGGAAGTATGGAATAAAAATAACATTTTAAGCACACGCGTGTGCGGTCCATGGTTTAAAACGTAATAATAAAAAACCGTCCACGACTCAACGGTCAAGAGGGTGATATACATGGGTGCAACTAGAACCCAAATATTGGGAATGCTGAAATTGCTGAAAACAAAATTAAATGGTATTTAACTATAATTACTATAGATTATATATATCTGAAAAAAAAAACAAGAGTTCTACATTTGAACTCAGGGTTGCTAAAACCCTATTGTGCCCCCCTAGTTGCGCCTATGGTGATGGATATACAATATACGAATAGAACGTACGAATATTGTTTTGTACGAAAGACGGCTCTGTGCGACAGCGAACTTGTGTTGTCAAAGGAAGAAATATTATTTCTGGTTATGCTAAAAAAAAGAGAAAGACGATAGATATTTTTTGTTGCTCTTACGTTTCACTCGTCAACACCCGTTACGCGTAAACTTCGAACGCACGTTTGCGTCCTACCCGTACGAATCGATGTATGAAAAAACAAAAAAAAATATACGACGCGCAGTGTCTTAGGGCGATTACTGCTTACGCAGACGCGCTAAACCAGCCTGCACGGCTTTCCGATGCGAAACAACATAAAGCGTATTGCGATATATTTACTAACCTAACGGCACAGACGATCGAGGATCGTGATGTCTTTACCGGCGGGACGGAAAACGATGTGTTTTGCGCGTTCCACTCACCCCCTGTCATCCTCTCACGGACATCCCTCGCTCGAATTTCACGTGAAATTTCTCTGCGTCACGCGCTTGTTCGCGATGTGACCACTACCTAATAATCACACGATCGTAAATTATTTTCTCGCGTGCATCTCGCTCGAAACGTTCGGTGTAACAGTTTACAGGATTGCGGTTTTATTATTCGGGAATTTATAAAGTTATCGGACGACATTGTATTTGTAATTGTTTGTGAACGGTCGTGACGATGTCAACAGCGGTTTCGTCATGACGAAAATCGATTGAAGTTAACTAATAAACTTCACTTGTATGTCGCAGGATGACCGACGCAGTATTAAAGTTCGATAGATAAAAAATATAAATTATGATTTCATATCGTAAAACGCACTACTCATATTAGTTTTTCTTTAAATGTATATGTTACTGGCAAAGCATACAATTTGGACATTTTATTCATTGTCCGGACAGTATATAAAATGCCCTTCGTATGTAGGGCAATATAGATAACATATGATTTAATGAAATATGATAAATCAAAGAATAATGATATGTATTTTTTTTTTTTCAACCCGAAGGTCGGTTTACAACTCAAATTCTCCATTCTAACCGATTATTCGCCTTTTCTTTAAGTTCCTTAAAGGTTTTAACTTTTGCATCACATTTAATTTGTCCTATATAGGAGTTTCGGGGACGTCCTGCAGTTTTCTTTCCTTCTATCATACCCTCTAATATTATATTATGCAATTCTTTTGGATGTCTCATAGCACGTCTAACCATTTTCCAGCGTCTCTTTCTAATCGCATCTATGAGTGTACGTTTTTCTCCCACTGTTCTAAGTACTTCTTAATTCGTTTTCCGCTCTATCCAGCTTATCCTTTCCATTCGTCTCCAACACCATATCTCGAAGGCTTCTAGTTTTTTTTCTTTTCGGTATCATTTATTACCCAAGTTTCACATCTGTATGAATTGATATTATTGATTAATTCATCTTAGTAGATATAATTAATTGCACCACCAATCCTTTTTTGGCTGTGCTTCCTTTTTTTTTTTTTACACGATTCGCAACCATTTAAGTATAGCATAATCATATCTCTGGTAATATTTTTATATTTTGTATTTACATCGTGTTTCATCCTGTCATTTGTTCACCATGTCCAATCGATAAATTAACATTATGTATAACATCAAATAACTCTTAATTATGTACATAATATTTAATTTCGTTGTTTTTAGATACTGGTACAATTAACTTGTTAACATCAGAAACTTTTAATACGTTATATTTTTTTAAATGTTTAAAATCATTCGGTTCCTTTTTCTTTGGATTGTTTTTTAATTGATTTATATATAAAATTAATTGATCATATTTTAACTTGGTAAAAAATAAAATATTTGAACTTTTTTTTTTAACAAATTGTTAAAATCTTCATTAAACTTTTCCATATTTGAATAAGGAGTTAGGTACGCACTGAATGAATTAACCTGCACTATATAAACGATTCGCGGTTACTAAATAGTTCATTTTTGAGAATAGGTAAAAGGCCGACTACACTAACTGCATACGACTGAAATAACTTATAAATCAGTAAATATAGTAATAATATATTATGTCACGTTCACACGTATAATATGTGGATAAGCAGATATCCCCATTGTAAAAATACGATAAGAATAAACAAACTAGTTACAGATAATAATTTGACTTTATTTTTACTATGTTATACGATTTATCATATTTCATTAAATCATATCATCCGTTATCTATATTACCCAATATACGAAGGGCATTTTATATACTATCCGGACAATATATAAAATGCCCGGGCATTGTATAAAATGCCCAAATTGTATACTTTACCCATAACATATATATAAAAAAAACTGAATAATATGATCGTTGATATTAATCCAATATGACAACGTGGTACTGAAAACCTATCGATCGAGAAAATACGTATCGCTAAGATAAAAAGGATAGAGGTGAAATGTCTAACGGTCTTTCCATCAATCCTTGAACGCAGTCTTGTCACTATTGCTTAGCAGTATCACTAACTGAAGTCGTACAGCTTCAGCTAATCTCTATTACAATATGGTAGCGGTATTAGTGTATTTGTGATTGCGGTGAATCGATTAAGGAATGACGGGAGGTTTTTTTTTTAATTACTATGATTGTTCTATTTTTAAACGCGAAATATACTCACATGCATAATTAATCATCATCGCAGGTTGGGTAACGAATGGTACTGCGTGTCACGTTTACCGACCGTGGTATTACGTTCCCGTGTCCGTTCGAGCGAGAGGTATCGTTCACTACTTTATAAATGTGGATCGGTTATGGTATGACGAGTGCAAGAATACTTGGAACACGAAGGGTGGGGACCACGTGTATAGTCGGCCCGAGAGATTTTAACCAGATGAATGGCTTATTCGTAACTATAATTCACGATTGCAACGGACACGCACGTGCTAATGATGGAAAACAATCGTATTCTTTAAAACGCGAGTAATCGAGTGGCGATATTTTTCAATTTTAGGACTTTTTCAAACAATACTTTGTATTATGATTGAAAAAAATTCACTTCCTTGAAATACATACCTCAGCCCATTTGATAAAAAATGATGACACTTCAATCGCAAAATGTCAAAAATTACTTAGTGAAGGAACTTTACGGACCGGATATTTATATTGCGGACGTCGCTTATAAATATTTTTCTTACGAAATTCGAGTCTTATAATTGATTTTTTTTTTTTTTTTTTTAATGTATTTGGGTATGCCGTTTCAGGCTATTTTGAGTATAATATGTGGCTAAACCGTATATCCGTAAGTCTTATAAGCGACGACTACTGCCACCCAGTTGCAATAACTTAGCTAGAAACATCAAGATTAGTATTAACAGAGTCTACAAATGTTGTAGATACGATAGAAATATTATAAAAAATCACCAACTCAAATTGGAAAAACCGTAAATTTAAAATTTGATTAAGCTTTAGATAAAAATGAAGGCTTTATATAAATAATAACAAAAACATGTCAAATAATAGAAGGAGGGAATGATATTGAACCAGAAAATATTATTCCAGAAAACTTGACGACTAACGATATGACATTTTTCAAGTTTGATCCTATCACCTAAGTTGATAAGTTGATGTTGAGAATTCATTTTCAGTTTACAAAAATTTATTCGCAGACAACCGTCAATCATTCCAATTTTGAAATAATAAAAAAGCATTGTACAGTGTTATACAAATTAAATGTTTCAAATTAAATTTTTCATTAATTTTTTTTATATTTATAAAGAACTTACATTATTTATAAACCTACACAATTTTACATGTTAAACAATCATTATTTATTTTTTTTTTTTTTTGGGAGTTACCTACAATATTTATTGATTTCATTTATACATAATTTTCGTTCTTTTAAAAAAAAAGAAAAAAATTTAATTTAAAATTATCTTTAATTAATTTTTTTCAAGGCATTTTTTAGAGTCTTTAAGTCATAAATGAATCTTTTTAAAACCCAGCCCTACTAATTAATACGTTTTTTTCAAAATTAAATCTGTCGTATTCTTAGGAACGTACTATTACAAGTACAATCGTGTTTTGAGACTGAAATATTCATCGTATCTTATTTTTGCCTGATTTGACACTGTGCCGTCGTACGGGAATTAATTTAATGACTTACATTTTAATTCACGACTCAACTAAAATATGATTATAGATATTCCCTAACCAGTGATCCTTAAATAAATTCTAGTATAAGACCTCTTAAAATCAAAATATTTTTATCCAACAAGAATTTATCTGCATAAAAAAAAAAAATAAGTGAAGTATTAGAAATAATTTGTAAACCGTATTTCGTTTGATAGCAAGTGGATTTCGATTATGTGTGGATCAGAAAACCTTTTTAAACTTTAAATAGGCAAATTTAATAAAATCTTTTCGAAAATTTAAGAATTTTAATATTTTTGTACTTAACCTGCATTTTCACAATACAATAAACAAAACTATTTGAAACATTTGCATCCCAAACCAACTTAATTTTTTGAACAGCAAAATATCGTAGTCTAGGATTTCTATCCTTGCGATAACATCATTGATAATATCCTTTGATATACTTCGTATACGATTATGCTTTACATATATAATAATACTCTACACTAAGCATTTATTTTTTTTTTTTCAAAAATAAAAACCACTATTAAACATAACTAGACCAGTGGTCTTATGTTTTGATAATAATTTGAAAATTTTTCCAAACACGAAACGCATTTGTCAGAAACGTGTCGAGATAATTTTTGAATACGGTTATTCTTCTCAACACGGGTGGGTATTTATTTTATTTTTAAATTTTAAAATTATTATTTTGTATCCTTTTTTCCCGCACGACAAAAACTATCAGGCGAGGGGAAAAAATATCGTTTTCGCTGCATTCAACGTCGCACGCAATAATTTTCGTTGTGTCGTTGCTTTCTTTTACGCATATATTTAGACAAACACTCGGACATTTTTTTTTTTTTTTTGTCAAACATGAAATTTTCATTCGTCCACTGTACACGCTATTTTAACAATTATGACAGCAATCGTAAATTTTTCAAGTTTCCCAATACCTGTCACGTAAATGCATTACTGCTTTCTCACTACTCCAACACATCGTACTTCTTACGTTTTTAATAATCCCGTCAATGTTATTGCTCTCGAGAATACGATGATCTAAAATTATATCGGTTTACTTGAAACAAGAGTTTTATATCCCTCGAGCCTATGTTTTTCAAACAATCGAGCGACTCTTTCACTTCACCGTCTATCCTGTGTTATCGATTTGCTAATCATCTAATGTTTTTCGTTTTAAATATTATGTACTACTAAAAGTGCAATAACTTAGATTAAACTATCTTATTCTTATTTTTGTTTTTGTTTTGGTTCACTATTCTTCTATCGTTATATAAAATATATAATTTTCATTATGTCCGTGTTGCATTATGAATCTCCAAAAGTTCGAAATTATATATTTTATGTTAGGTTATGAAATCAATCAAGAAATATATGTAACTGTTTTTATTATGCCATAACGTTAAATGCAGTTACTACCATTAAATTAGTTAATTCTACGATGTACAGAAAAAAACTTTTCTAAAACTCTTCACGCGTGCATTTCGCATCGCTATGTATGTTGAGCAAGGCTATACCTACAATTCAACCGATCTTCAGACATTGTCGAACCGAGGTATGTTTTGAGATGACACAAATTTGAAATGGAAAGTTTATTTATCGATATTACGACAGGTAAGACTGCCAGAATGTGTAGCTTTTAGTAAACATTTGGAAATACATTTTTAATGGGAATATCGAGTGCTTCGAGTGAATTTTTGACATCCTGTCCAGCAATTTGTTTACGCCAAAGTTAAAACCTTTCCACCCAAATGAGACGGGAATCCTCGGGCAAAATTGAAGAATACGGTTCGAAAAGTGTAACACAGGAATCTACATTGAAATTTTTCAATTTGATAGGATAATGGTAAGTGAAATTTGATAAAATATTTCGATAATTCAAAAATCCGTCTAGTAAATGCGCCGAAAAAAAAAATCAATGTATGGTATATACATTTTTATTCCGAAATAATCATCGACCGAATCGGTTCGCACGTTGAAATATCCACAATTAAATATATCAGGATCGATAAATATCGACAAAAGTCTGAACAGCTCGAACAGCTGATTAGTCAGTGAAAATCCATCGATGGCTGCATTTGAAACGATAATCGACAGTATGTGGAAAATGCGCAAAAATGCAAAAGAAAATTTTGTAAAATTCAGAAAATGTACACTGTTAAAATATATATTAAACTGTACTCGAGCCTTCATGAACGTTTAAATTAATTGATAAAACAATTTACAATGAACCCCCCTAGAAACCCAACAAAAAAACAAACCAATCACGCCACCCAACTCCCACTTTATATCCAAAAATTACTTAAAGAAAAACACTAGGCAAAGAGAATATGGCAAAGAACAAGAGAAACTAATATCAAAAAACGTTTGAATCAACTAACCAGAAGAGTTAAATGGGAACTGGACAACCATAGATACAACTTCTATAAAAATTACCTATCCAAATTAAACCCAAAAGATGCCAGCCTGTGGAGAGCCACAAAGAGAATCCTAAAATAACGAAATACGATTCCCCCTCTTAAAATTGGAATAGCATATTATGAAACAAATCCAGAAAAATACAAAGTCTTTGCTGACCACTTTGAAAACTGCTTTACATCGGAAAATGAAGACAAAAACAAATTACAAGACACCGATCCCACCCACAAAAACCAAAATAAAATAAAAATAAATCCTATCTGCCCATGCAGTCCCGAAGAAATAAAACAGATAATATACTGGCTTGCAAACAAAAAAAGCCCAGGGTACGACCTCATAACGAACATAATTCTCAAAAACCTTACGTTAAAATCTCTAGCGTACCTAGCAAGCCTCCTTAACTCAATGCTCAGAATTGGGTATTTCCCAAATACCTGGAAAATAGCTATAACTATCCCGATTCACAAATCTGGAAAAAATAAAAACTCACCGTCAAGCTATAGACCAATAAGCTTACTCCCTACCCTCTCCAAAATTCTTGAGCGAATAATGCTCCGCAGAATGAAACCTTACCTAAAAATCATTCCACTCCATCAATTTGGTTTTAAACCCCTACACTCTACATGTCACCAACTTCAAAGAATATCCGAAATAATAATAAAGGGATTTAAAAAAAAAGAATGTACATTTACGGTCTTCCTCGACGTCGCACAGGCCTTTGATAAGGTCTGGCACCAAGGCCTCCTTCAAAAACTAGCTAAACTAAATCTACCAACCTATTTTTATAATATAATCAGATCATTCATCACAAACCACTCCTTCCAAGTCCGAATAGGCACTGATACTTCTAAAATACACACAGTACAAGCTGGAATTCCACAAGGATCAGTCCTAGGACCCAAAATACTGTTCAACATTTTCTGTCATGATATCCCAAAGCCACAGTAATGTCATTTAGCAATGTACGCAGATGATACTGCTATCAAAACGCAGAATAAGTATCTTGAAAACTCTATCGTAGACCTACAAAACTCGTTAGACCAAATATCAAACTGGTTCGCAAAATGGATACTAAAATTAAATCCTGGTAAAAGCGAAGCAAAGATCTTCTCCTTAAAAAGATATACGAACCCAACCGAGATAAAAATAAATAACCAAACCATAATATGGAACAACAATAAAGATCAGGTAATTAAATACCTGGGAGTTTTTCTTGATGAAAAATTAACCTGGAAAATACATATTAACAAGAAACTAAACCAAGCCTACACTAGAATGAGACTACTATATCTTCTAATTAATTATAGCTCTACACTACAGATCAAATGTTCACTTTTAATATATATATTTATCATAAGACCGTTGATAACATACGCATGTCCTGTATGGGCTTCTGTCTCCCAAACAAAAATGAAAAAAGTTCAGACAATACAGAATAAATTCCTCAAGATAGCCCTTAAATCACCATGGTTCATGCGCAATAAACAGCTCCACGATGACACTGGAATTCCCTACCTGGATAAATGGATCCAAGATCAATTCAAAAAATTCCACCAACAACTAAAATCAGTCGAAGGAGCCGCTCACTACAAAATCGGAAGACGAACAAAAAAACCCAGACTGAAACCTCGTCTCCCACAGGACATCTTCCTATCTCAAGAACCAACTTCAGGATCATCTGAATCTGAATCCGAACAAACGTAAACACACACTCAATACTCATAACTACAAAAAAAAAAAAAAAAATGAATAAATAAATAAATTTTATATTTATATTTATTTTATATCCTATATTTCATAACATATGCATAGAATATGATAAATAACAAATCTTCAAATTATATACACAAATATTCACAATTGTAAGCTTTAACTTTATTTATTATTTGTTAAAAACCTTGTAAAAACAAAATATTTGTTGAAACAATAAAAATTAATAAATAAAAAAAAAAAAACAATGATATCCACATGTGCACTATGTATGTACGATCCGGAGTCGTTAGTTTTATTCAAACTCAATCGTATTTCGTTACCTTGATTCACGCCCATGCCATTCCACCATATAGCCAAGTGCACGTGGTTATCATACGTTTTCTTTTCATAATTTCAAAACAGATACTGACATAATAATCCAATACACGTGAATGCAAGGGCATATTTAGACTTATTTCTGGAGCGGGGAGCGTTTCAAATTTTTTCTTTTATTCAGGATTAAAATTTACAAGTCAAAGTTTGGTAATATTTAAATCGGGTGAATCGTTAAAATGTGTTGTTTTTTTTTAATCTAATGACGGATCCACTTAGCATCGATTTTGTGTAGTTATTTTTTAACACCTGTCTGTGTTTTAAAAGTTACGCTTGTGCTTTATTTGATTTTTCACTAAGTATGGACCTGACAAAAAGCCCAATTCAATATTCACAGCCACGTGTGATTTTATTTCGTTATAAAATGACCCACCAGTGGCGTAGCTAGGATTTTCTGAAGTGGGGTGTTAATTATAATTATTAAATATTATATATAATACGTACAAACTAAAACTTTTATTTTAATTAATTAATATGTTTACATAATGTCTGTAATAGAGATGTAATGTATATTCGAATTCGGATAGCTTTACCACAAAATATTCGAATATTTGACTATTCGAATATCAGTATTCGATGCTACAATACCTATTATTATTATACGTTTTGTGTTGCACGAAAACGTAAACGAATAATTTTCGTCACGTATTGTCGCAATCGCGATAATGTTAACCTGTATTTATGTAATTAGTATTGTGCATTATTTTATATTCCATATTGTATTATCGATTTACCTATATTCCTATAATAATGTAATATATGATACGACTCAAGGGGGGTGTCATATCTACCAAACACCCCCCTTGTATACGCCACTGTGACCCACATTAAAAATTTTGAAATGTGTATTTTACATACTCGTATAATCGATTCCTTAAAAACGGATTCAATTTCCCCCTCTCCCCCTAAAATACGCCCCTGCTCGAACGGGTATAAACAATCAATAAAATGTGGAATTCTTTTCTTTTCAGAAAATCAATTCATTACAATGGGTATTCCTGTGATTTGAAAGTTTAAAATACGATACAGATAGAAATTATTTGGCATTTGTCGTTTAAACGAATGCCGAGTCGACCGCCATTGTTACTTATGCAATCGGTGATCAAAACGAGAATCAATTATCATCAGCAAACAACAAACGTATCGTATCGTTCGCCGTCAGGGCCCCTATACACAATTTCGGGCTCCTACACTAAATTTTTGTCCAGGCCCTTTATAAAACTTCTAAAAATACAATTTTCTTTTTTTATATATTCATATAATTTTAGGAATAATACTTGTTTTTTCATTATACCAATTCAAATTTAAGATTCATAAGTATTTCAACATTAATAATGTCTATTTTATTTTTTTATTACAATATTATTTAAATTAAAAAAGAAAAACAAGTATATTTTAATTTTTATTTAATATATTTTTTTTTAAGTTAAAATTTTATTTTGCGGGATTAGCTCAGCAAACTTAGTAATGAAAATATATACGTCAAAATATATCGTCAATATTGATTGTCGAAGCCAATCCATTAATTTCTGGGTAATCATTGGTTAATCCTCATTTTGAACTATCAAAATAACTATATATATTCATTTAATATTATTTAATGTAAAATAAGTATTTCTACTAAAATTTCAAAAATTACAAATACATTTTAACGGGCCCACGGGCCCTTAAAATTGCCGGGCCCCTGTACTCAAGGTTCATCAGACCCCCCTCCCTTGTGGAAGCCCTGTTCGCCGTGACCACCATTATTGCGCTTGTTGTTGTGATAACTATAAAAATAAATACACCATCTATATTCTATACCATTTTACAGAACACAGAGCTGACACACACAATTAAGTCATCACAGGAACGTCTTTCAATTGTTGTATTGTTGCGTGCCTACCTACTGTTGTAGAAATTGACGGAAAAATAAAAGCATGAGTGGGTACAAATTACAAATCCAATATATATAGAACATAATGCATAACTACCATCGTATATACCTACACAACTACACCCATAACGTTGTCGCAGTAAACCGGTCGTCAAATTATTTATCTGCAGATAAAGTTAATTATTACGTATGCGATAAACTACTTCCGTTTGATCGTGATGATATTTTATTTGAAAACATACTTACGAATAAAGCATATGATTTTATTTAACTACCTTTACCTACCTATATTTTGGACAACTCAACAGTTTTTCTTATGTTGTTTATTATTATTCAACATCGTTGAAATAATGTACAAGAAAAAAATATCGTAACATTGTTTTGCGCCAAAATAAAGAGAAAAAAAACCGAAATACTGTTATACTTCATAACGATTTCATCAAATGTGGTTATCATATATTCATACGCTTATATTTAAAAAAAATATATTTAGCTGATGGTATAATATATATTATACAATATATTATATTATTATATATTATATTATTACAACATATTCGTTTTTACGTGATTAGTACTTATATTACATTTTGGAATTACAACTGAAATAATTTCTATTCACATTTTACAGTCTTCATATAATCACATAGCTTACAACTGTTTTTGGGTTAATGTACCTACATGTCATTCTTACTTATTTTTACTCTATTTTTTTTTTCTATTTAATGAATTAGAATATATTTAATTATTTAAAAGTGCATAAAGTATAACTCATAGTGTGTTAAATTATGTCGATTATATGAACATAGATAACTTCCGTTTGGTTTAAACGGTTTAGAAATAATTCTAAGTTTAAAGATCACTAATTTCCTCAAATTTTAAGATAAAAATTTAGAATTTTAATTTAAACTAAGTAAATGATTTAAAATAATATTTAATTTATTAGAATTCATGGTTTATTATTGTCATTATTTATACATAAAATATACTTAGATATTCATACACAATATTACATTTTCTTTACAACAAAAGTCACATTATTTAAACGGGTTTACACTTCCTTTTAAACAACGGAATGAACTGTTTTAATTGTGTTATTGACATTGGAAAAAAACAGGTTTTTTCTGTTTACACGATAAATGCGTGATTTATTATTTCATGATTGCACGGCTCGTAATTGAAATGCATTTATATTTATATTTAGGTCTTGGAGTGGATTTCAAAAAGTCACCCACAAAATGATAAAAAAGATAAAAATGAACAATTTTAAATCGTGCAGGTGAGTTTGATCAATAAATGCGGACTTAATCCAATACCGATAGGAACACACATGGAAGTAGGAGCAGGGCCGTGTTACGGAGGGAGGGGGGGGTCAAAGGAGGTAATTTCTCCCGGGCGCCGTAGTTTTTTAAAAGTAATGAGGCGCCCTTATCTGAACTTAATATGCTACCTGTGCCTAGTGGCCATGTAGAAAAAATTTTGCCCCGGGACGCTGAAATGTTTGACACGGCTCTGAGTAGGAGACTCCTCGTCGGTCGACTTTTGAGTAATCAATTTATTGTGATTGTATTGACAAACCGAAAAGTGAATAAAACCAATTTACATTTGTAAACATTGTACACGACGGAATTGAATACTTTTGATGTGGTTTAGAGGCGGTGTGCAAAAGCAGTCCACCGGGTTCATTGACGACGAAACGAATTCAAACGCAATAGGGTATTTTACAATGATAATTATTTCCGTGTCTATTTTTTTGTTACGTGCCGACGATGAGGGGGATAACGATCTGAATCAAAGGCAACGAATTCGTCTGCGAAACGACTAGGCTTTAACGTTTTGGAAGATTACTTTACCGTTTTATTTTTTGTTTCTCCGTAAACTTTTTTTTTTTTTACTCGATAGTAAAGATTTATTACATTATCCTCAGGCTGATAGTTTATATTTTTCCCCCTTTCTTTATTCGCCCGACCGTCACGAGCCCGTCGGTGCTGAGTTTGTTCCCCGCGACTTCGCGCGCAACACTCGATTATTGTTACTATGAACGTTTAGCGAAAAACAGAACTGTATATATATTTATATTTTTATGATCGTCATTTTTCGACTGAATAAAACAAACACTCGCGCGTTCATGCGCGTTCTATCATCGGTGGCGGTGACACAGGTCTATGGACAATATTGTTTTATGCGATCGCGAAGAGAATCCATTGCCTCCAGTAATGCGTTTTTTTTTTCTTCCTCGTTTTCGTGGGGAATTCGATAAGTCGACAATCGACGTTTCCCTTCCGAACCTTAGCCCCTATACATTTTATCCCGATTCCAATCTTATTCCCGAACGTATGTCGACGCATTCCTCTTTGTCAGCAAAAACCTAGAGTACGCGTGTATCGTTTGGATATAATTTTTTTTTTTTAAACGTTTTCCTATCGAATTATCCCAGCCCCGGATAGAAAACGGACGTCGTCGAGCGTAACACGAGAATAAATAAATCGTTACGAAAAATATAATACGTATCACGGCGAAGGGACGACGAACGTGTAGCACTTACTGTGTACACGTAGCACTCCGCGCACGTGTAGACGGCTTATGGCCGGGTTTAATGTTTTCGTTTCTCAGACCGTCTCGCTCGCTGATGCTCAAAAACAATACACACATCCATGATGATGTTTTTACGAGATCCTCGAAAGACAAAATACAAAACACGTCTCGTAAATAAATTACCGCGCGCCATAACATTCAGAAACAATATGATATATCATTTAAAACAACCTATCTGTATACCGACGAGTAAAACGGTTTTGATTTTTTCGCGTGTCTCCGCGAACCGCTCTTGCGGTACCGATCGTGTAGTACTAAATGAAATTATTACGGCAGACGAATCGATACGACTCGGAAACGTGTACATTTCGTTCGTACGCACGATGAAGGTCTCTCTCTCTCTCTTTCCGTGTTCGAAATTTGAAATTCTTCAGACGCAAATTGATTTATTATCCGTATGCATGTTAAACCAAATGCAATTCACCGATATACGTGTCGCTCCACGTGGCGCATACGAAATGTGAACGCGACAGGGTGCCTGGCGACACGGGCAAATCGATTTTCTCGACGAAAGAGCCGTGTGTTGTGCACGCGGCTGACGCTCCGAAAATTGCACGCTGCCACCGACTTACAGATGGGAAATTTGTGAACCGTTTCGTTTTTTTGTTTTTCCACCAGCTCACTACCTTCTGACGTTATTTTTATCATTATTGTTACACGATAATATGCGCTGCACGTCCAACAACGCGCGCAGCGTCCGGCAACGTGTCACGAGCATCGCGACGTTTTCGGTTTTCCAAACGTACCAGGATAACCGGCGGGAGTGGAGCGAAATGGCGGGCTGGCGAGGTGCGTTAGAACTGATAATGGTTAAATCAACCATGTCATAGATTGATCGCATGACGCAATCAACCCAAGAAGAACAAGCATCGTGATCATCTTGTTAGTATAACGCTAGCGTATAAGAGGGACCGGATATGTTGATCGGCAGGTCCTCACTTCTCACTTGTGACTTGAATAGACTAGAGCAATCCGTATGTGGAGAATAACTGCGGTCTAAACTTTTCTCGTGTAAAATTATTAAAGTACGTTATAATAAATCGTCTTTGTGATTTCGTTCAGTTAATCGAGTTAGCCTGTTCAACAGGCTCACTACAAAGGGTATCCGAAAGAACTTCGGATGGTAGCCATTGATCGTGGACGGACATCGTTTTCGAACGCCGGAGAACTTTCAACGGCGTTTCGTAATAACCGTAATACTGTTGTAACACATGACCAGTATACCTGGACCAGTGGCCCTCCAAATACGCGTACGTCGTGGTGTTAAAAGTTCAAATTGGATATATAAATTGTATCGAATACAATTATTCATTACACCACATGCTTTTATCTCGCGTGGTTATCGAGTAAAAAAAAAAAAATTCGTACAAATATACCATAGTTATCAGTCGACAAATCTTGCATTTTTAACTAATGTACAAAAATTCTATTGAACGAATTTATTATGAAACTGAAAACAGATTATTATCAGATACATACGCAGATATAAAATCGTCTGGAACGAAATTCGAAACTATTATACAAATATTACGTTAACAAATGACGTTTAATATCATTTGGTATGTTGTAAAATTATATTAGAATCATCCAAATCAACTTCATTATGGGAAACTAAGAAGAAATAATTTTAAACTCAAACCAACTAGAAATTAGATATTTATATTATTTTTTCACTCGAAAATTGATTTTTTCTATTTAACACGATTATAATGTAATCGTATTTTTTTTTTTTTTAATTTTCTCTACTTGTGTATTTTATTCGAAAACAGTTAATTAGGATCACCAATTATCGAAACTCGTAATACGATTGTTTATATCCGTAAATATATCGGTATTATATGTCGAAATGTTATTTCCGACAACGTTTATTTAAATTTTGTATGCAACCCGTAATGAAAATCTGACAAAAAATGTTGGCCCGAGCAAGTAAATATGCTGCGCCAATCCCTGCTGTACCTACAACACATCGCGTTATTGTAATTGATCATATGTAAATAACACGCATGCGCGTTGTGCCACATGCCAATAATCAACCGTACAAAGTCGTGCGTAGTATGTCAGATCTGGATATCTGCTGAATCCCGAAGGAAATATTCAAATAATTAAATTTGCGCGCAATTCCACTATCCACCTTGGTTAGATAGATAGATGCCTTGTCGCTAAACTAAACTGTTACGAGCTATACGTAATCATGATAAACGAAACATTTTCATAATATTTAAAACTATAATTCGCACGTATTTCATGACTTACGAAAATGTTATCCTTAAAAAATATATATATAAATCGATTGCCAGTTGTCCGGCGTTCATTAACGATAAAGGACTACGCGCGCAACGAAACGCGTACTTTTCAAAGGTATTTTTTGTTTAAATCAGAACAACGATAAATTATTATTACACTTAATACGAGCACGTAGGCAGTGTTAATTTTTTATATAGATTGCGATTGCGGATCAATCGAATTCTCAAAGCACGTGCACGTTAGACATCGGATACTCTTAAACGGTAGTTGTCAGACGTTTATAATAATATTATTTTATAACGAATTGTTATTATAACACAATGAACGTATTGTAACGTAATGGATTCATATTTTGAGGGGAAACAACGAACAGTTTATGATTGAATACGTGCCTATCATCCGTATCGTCGGATTACAAATATGGATAGAAAGCGATAACATACTTCATTTAAATATATTTTCTGTGATACGAAATGTTAATTTTTATAGATATCCAAGATATTTTTAACGAACAAAATACTTTCAAAATATTTTAACAAAAAAAATTGCCACGTATAATTAAGGTTTTTCGTTGGTTATTAATTTTTTTTTTTTTTTTTTACTGTGGTTATATTTTGCATGAACAATTTTTTCATTTTTAATGTTTTGCATAGTGCAGAAAAAAGAACGAGTTTTTTTTATCAGATACACTTTGATATGACTGTTTGAAGTTGAAACGGGTCAGTTGCATTTCAGTTTTAATATAGTGATAAAATTAGTTCCGATGACAATAGTATCGTTAAAGAATATAATCCGAAAAATCACAAAAGAAGAAGTAGTTCAAGTTTTTTCTTCAAAACCTCATCGGCGTCTTTTATTATTAGATTGGTCAAAATGAAGTTAATCAATTGAAATTTAAATAATAAAATAAAAACGCATTAAATTTAATACAAAAACGAATCGTTATTGTTGACTGTCGATTATTTTTTTTTTTAGTATTTTGGTTTTGCCCTCCCACCCCTCCCTATTTTAAAATCCTGGCTCCGCCACCGGATTGAGGTGTTTTATGGTTCGGGACAATCGAACCTTTGTCGTTACGACCATTTACGCATGCACGTTATCCCGCCAAACGTCAATGGAATAACAGATGATAAACAGCTGAGGATGTTCGTGGTCCGCGAGAAACTGGACGGACGCCGATCTTATTTCCAACGTCTGCAAACGACTCGTCGTCGGACGATATTCCGTTCACGTTTCAAAACTTTACTCGTCCATTTTTACGACGTACAACAGCTGTTTCCGTTCGTCTCGTTTGGTTCGAAAGCGCGTACCACACCGCTTTGTTTTTCGATTTACCCTCGCCGAGTGTGCGCATTTACCGGAAGACTTCCGGACGACGACGACGACGACTTGCCAAACGAACCGTGCCGCGCCGAAATCGAGTTCGGTCGGAGACATTTCACCCCGTGCGCAGTGCGCGAACGACGCGCGCGATCGCGTGGAACCGCACGACTCCAGGGATGCCGGGACGACGAGTGAAGTCGTTGAGGTTCAATAAAATGTATATCGTTCGAAAAGACGGCCGCCGTAGCTAAATGGCAAAAGGGTTTTCGGGGGCGGTAAATGTCACGGCCGTATAAATTATTGTTTTACGGGTGCACCTAACACACCGCGCACCAAACACACAAGCGGACGTTGAGTGTCTTCAATGGTTTCCATCGTTAAAGATCTGTTACGGTTTTATATAATATCGCATTAGTAGTGGTCATTGCGTTATTATCTCCAGAAAATTAGTTTAAAATGTACAGAAAGTACGCAAAGCTCAAAACCGAAACCAATGTATAAGTTAAAAATCCTTCCGAAATTACACGTGTATCAACATTATCCAAGTTTTTAATATACAAGCTACTTCTAAAATAACTTAAGTTCGGACCAAAAGAGTAAAACCGAAACGCAGTACAAACGGAATTTGTTAGGAATGCAAAGATATGCAAATAAAATAATTAAACATCCGAGTCAACTAATTAATTGTCTTTATGCTTCGTGCACACACGTTTCATACGGATACTGAACGGTACACTGAACGATGTACCGATGATCCTTGTCAGTGGCGTCCACGTAGGGTACCAAGTGATTCAATTGCACTGATTTCTCGTGGGTCCGAGGCCTACGTACATTTGGGGGTCCCAGTCTGGTCTCTGGAGCAAACACTGTAAACGCATTATATGCACCATAATATTTACCACATTTATTCTATGATTTTTCCGAAATTCTCTCTTCTCCCTTAAGTTATACCCATCATCTCCGTACCTGTATTGTCACAGTAGCGCTGATCAATATACTCTACAGCTTACTTGTATTTCAAGAAAATTTCGATTTAAAATTTTTTACGCGTATACGTTCAATGCTTAGCCGTCATGCACTATGGAATCCGTTGGGTTTTTAATGTTTCAAATTCGAAATAGATTTAATGTATATTTCGAACGTTTTAATAACATTTCGATCAGCATTGCAGCACGTGCATGTAGGACGTACATAACCTGACTGCACTCGTGTGCATCAAACGATACACTGTCCGTTGGGCGGTAATCGGTAACTCGGAATTCAATCGAAATAGATCATGGCACCGAAGTCGGTTGTGGAGTGCACCAGAACTGCGTTGCAATTTTGGGGCATTGACAATATTTTCATTCGTATTACAAACTGACGAAAAAAGCTTAGTGTAATACGGCATTCGTTAAGAATCGTGCGTAGTATAGCGGCCAGTCGAAGCATCAGTATCATCAATTATATAACATAGCAAAATGGGCGGGCACGGTTTGAATATTTTATTTTCACACACCGTCCACGTAGTCCACACGACCATGACGGTCCTTTGACCATTGAACACCAGTGCAAACGTTTCGGCGCCACGTAGTGATTGAACACCTTTTCGTGAAAATACGGTTGCCGATTGATTCCCGCGCTAGGATCCATCCCGACCCGGTCAAGGGGAGGGGAAAAGAGGCACTTCTTCGGGACCCGCGTACATAAAATGCCCATAGTCCTCTGGGTTTGAAATTTCATAGAGCGGTAATTTGTACTTATCATAGTACCCACTGGAATTATATTATTTTTTTCTCATTCGAACCAACGGCCGTTGGGGCCCATGGACATGGTTGGTAGGTTTTTGCATATAAAGATACATTTTGTTGTCATCGTATTTGGAATAAAAATTTAGAAACAATCTTGCTAAGCAAAAAGCAAGAAATAAGACTTTCACCTAAAATAATTCATTCCATTCGTTTGCACACGTTTTTTTATAGCGAAAAAATAATATGGTCTTAATGTTTTCGTTACACCCGATTCAAAAAAGGTGCACGCTTGTTTAACTACACATTTTTATAGTTATAAAGAATTGTTTTTGTCGGTTGAGATATACGACCTCGTATTGGCCGCTGGGCCTCTGCAGGTCTTGATCCTGGCTTGGATCGATCCACTCCGATGTGCTCAGTAAATACGGCAGCGTGGATCACGTTTCCTGCGCCTAAACTCGTGCGGCAGCGTTGATCGCGTTTCTTGCGCCTTAGTGAACGACGGAAGAATATCCGTCCAGAGATCTGATGCGTCGAAACGCAGAGCCACTTGAGCTACACGAGACGTTCACTCGGCACGAATAAACCCTCCCCTCTTTATAAAAAAAAAAAAATAACCGAACGATCGGAACGGGGTTTGCGTCGGAAATGTTCAAACGGTAATGTTCTCGAACGCGAAAAATGTATAAATAAATAACGACGAAACGGATGGATTCTACAACTATTGTAAAACCACTACGTTTTTATATTCGTAGTTTTCGGCGATTTTAGAATGCACGCGCGTTCGAATGACATCGAAAGAACGGAGAAATCAACCGTGTGCTGCTCAGTGGAAAGCAATAAATTATCCATAAAATAAAAAAAAATAAAAAATAAACCAAAGGAATATTATGCTCAACTGGCAAAATTCACTCCGTACGCGTTCTCGTGATTTTAATACGCGTATTCCCGAGACGTATTTTCCCGAAAATCGTTCCGCGTAACATTTCGTCATTCACGGCCGGAATCGTGGATTTCATTTGTTTTCGATTTCGAACAAACAAAATTTCGGGTCTCGATTACCGCGTTGGCAACATTTTACCTCCGTCTCTGCAGCCGACCGGGGCGGATTTAAATTTGAACAAAAATATGCTTTACTGTTTCTTGGGCGCGCGTCAGACTTTCTCTATCGTGCAGATCAAAGAAGATATTATTATTTTGTCGTAATGTTTCCGTGATATCCATTTTAAAATATTTATTCGTTACGTTTTCAAAAGCCGCTCCGGTTCGTTATTATTTTAAAGGGAATATCGCTGATTCAGAAGTTTCGGGTTTCTTGACGATTTTGCATCCGACATGATTAATAAGCTAATAACGAAAATCTTTAAATTCCTTCGGATTCCGTTCTACACAGCTTCCGTTAAATGAATCCATCTTGACATTTCTACTTTTTTTTCTCGAATTTCATTAGTCTAATGACTTTTAGAATCCTTTATCTTCATTTTCAGTGAACGCTAGAACTGTTATTGATGTAAACGAGATGTCTTCGGTATATTTCGTCGACTTTTCCCCCGTCTCGTTGTTTGTTGTTAGTACCGCTCACTGTTTTCTGACGGAATACAATTACCTTCTAGAACAGCTTAACTGCACGGAGTATAATAACGATACTCTTAATGTGTTTTCTACTAACGCGTATGGTTTAACCCCGCAGCAGTGGATTATTATACATAGAATAACATTTTAATTGATATAAAACATAGTTGTTATCGACTCGTTTTGACTGTATGCAATCTTCCTTCCAGTTACATTCAGCTTTTAAGATGCAACTTTAAGAACTTCGTCAAGAAGTCACGTAGTTGTTATTATCATTATTGTTCATCGTGTTTTATATATCAAGTTTAATATTTTATAGTCGCGTTATGTATAATACAATATCGTAAGCATCGTAATAAATGATTTTATAGCATACGGATGCTGGATATAAAATGATTAAAAATTAAAATTTAATTAAAATATGAGTACGTTTTAATTAATTTGTACAACTACCTACATCATAAGTCCATTGTATTTGTTATTCATTTTTAAGTAAACATGTTAATTGTTCTTGCTTACTTACGTTTTAGTTTCGTTTTAATTTTATTTTCACCGAGTAAAATATTTTTCCGTTGTACCCTTGTATATTATCATCGTAAACGTTTTGTATTTTTTTGGTTAAGAAACAATGAGCTTACATGGAGCAGTGGCGTAGCTAAAATTTTCTGAAGGGGGTGTTAATTATAATTATTAAATATTATATATAATACGTACAAACTAAAACTTTTATTTTAATTAATTAATATGTATACATAATGTCTGTTATAGAGATGTAATGTATATTCGAATTCGGATAGCTTTACCATAAATCATTCGAATATCAGTATTCGATGCTACAATACCTATTATTATTAAACGTTTTGTGTTACACGAAAACGTAAACGAATAATTTTCGTCACGTATTGTCGCAATTGCGATAATGTTAACCTGTATATATGTAATTAGTATTGTGCATTATTTTATATTTCATATTGTATTATCGATTTACCTATATTCCTATAATAATGTAATATATGATACGGCTCAAGGGGGGTGTCATATCTACCAAACACCCTTGTATACGCCACTGACATGGAGTATAACATAAAACTTTAGAAACTATTCAAAAAATGTATGAATGTAGAATCGCATAAAACCAAACTAAATATAAAACATCTCTACGAGCATGCGCATTATATTACGATGGATAACATGTCTAAAGTATAACTGATCGTAAAGCAACATTTTGGTGGCTTCAATCTGAACGCATTCTTTTTATTTATAAATAATGACGAGCCGGAAAAATCGATTTACTTTTGAATCTTCAATGGATACCCAAATTAAAGCATGTTTATGCTTTCGATATTGCGTATCAGCGTATCTATAAAACGAATTATTTTTCACTGTTTTCAAACGATTTTTACGTTATGTTATCGTATAACATATAATACTGCCAGGTATTGTATTCGATTATTGGAAATCGTATCACGAACGGTACTTAATTGCGTTACGAAAACGGCTCAATCAAACTAGTAATTCGATTAATCAAGCGTTGTTAATACAGTGGCGTTTAAGGAATTGTAATAATAATAATGAAAAATAAAAAATAAAAATCAAGCTCATGGTTTTCATTAGCTAAAAGCATGATACGATGAACGAGAGAGCGCAATATTGACTACAGTCAACGGTGCGTAAACGTAGAGTTTGAGAGAGAAAGAAAGTGAGGGATGAAAAAAAAACGGATATCAAACTGGGTAGGAGGAACGAGGGAAGAACTTTAAACTTGATACGGGCGAGAGTATGATACAGGCTGTAAGTGAATCACTCTGGTCGTTTAATAATATTATGAAGTATACAATGGGCGAAACGACGCAACAATCCACTCACGCAATTAGTATGTTTTCAGGCTGCAGACCGTACTACGATGATTATTAATGATTTATCGTAGGACCGAAAGCCCACATTGTTGCAAATGACAATCCAAGGGTATAACATAATAAAATAGGTGTTAAATGAAAACATTTTTTTTCGTTTAACGCTGCGGCGACAAAGACGGATCCACAGTTAGAGAAATGTGAATCCGGTTATTTCAAGAGGATCCCTTATTAATGCTGATACTCGATTATAAATGTTAACTTTGTAACAGAAAAACACAATACGATCATGTAATATGTATTTTAAAGTTTATTCTTAACTAACATTTGTTTTATTTCATGGAGAATTTAGTCTTAGACTCCATAATATATGGAGTCCGGCATAGAAGCGTTTTACTACAATATAAAACTTAACCCGTAGTGTCCTTTGGAAGGTTGCCGTATTAACAATGCAGTATTAACATAATAACTACTATAGTTGGCTCACTTAAAAAATATAAGAAGTTTTCAAGTGACCAAGTCACTAACAAGTATTAACTGTGGTACAGCAGATCTCCTGAACACCTCCCTCCCTTGATCCTAGCTCACTAGGCAACAATCGATGCGATGCAATACCACGTCGACATGGTCATTCAAAAAGAATGAGTATATTTGAAATAATTCCTCTCACAAAAGTAAGATAAAAAATGCATTACATAATTGTTTTGATTTAAAACATGATCTACGTTTTATATGCCGTTATGAATTGAAAGGTTAAAATCTTAGAACTTATGTTCATTTGCATATATGTGCTACAAATTTCTGAAATAAATTATGCATGCACATCTCTTCTACAACTCTAGAACTCAAATCATAAGCCCGAAAATCATATCATGACTAAGGCTAAGGGAAATGTTAAAAGGGACGCTTTATAAGTGCTGTGAGAGTTAGGGGAACTGAGTCCCTCTTGCATCCTCCTCTTCACTTTCAGCCCTGATCGTATGCGAACATTAGTTGATATTCTTAAACTTTGGACTATTAAATGGCATGCAATGTTGATACTGTTCGATCAATAAAAATATGTTTAAAATCTTTTTACTTTTACATTTCTGTTAGTTATTTTAAATGTTGCTATTTTTTCAGAAGACCTTTATAATAATATGTAAGTTATGGACAAAGTACAGTAATGCTGCTGTCTGCAGTGTCGGGTAAAGAGGCGTGGTTAATAACCTAACCCCTAACCGCGGGAAGACTTTTTATTTCGTACACTATTTTCACATCGGGTAAGAAGGTATATTATTATTATTATTATTATTATTACTACGCACCATGTTGTTCCAGCGGTATTATTTATTTATGTTGTATGTCTATTCATAATAATACTATACTCGTATATATATATATATATCCTGTGACTATTCTGTTTTTTGTTCAAAAAATAATAATAAGGATAGACTTTTTCCGGAATCAATATGCGTTGAAAAGTAATTATTATTTATGTAACATTAACAGCATTATTAAAAAAAAGGATCTGTGACTAGATCCTATAAAATATAATAAAGATTCTTGTACGAAAATAAAATAAAATCATCAAGATAAAACTTGAAATATATTATGTCAAGGGAAAGGATATTAATTGAAAGAAAATAAGTTTATTAAAGATTTTTGTGTAGTAAAGTTATTGCAAGGACTTATGCAATGAAAACCATCGTAATTGATTCAAACAATATTGGATAATAAATTAAAGAGAAAAATACTAACTAAAATAAATAAAGTTGTTAAGGAAACTTATAACGACCAGTAAAAATAAATAGAATTATGTTTTGTTAGAGGATGGATTTCGTTGGAAATATCATACTTTAAGACACGATTAATTCAAATTTAATGTTAATCGAATAAGAACGGTATGAATATGACTTAAAAAAAAAAAAAAAATAATAATAATAAAAAATGTAATTATTATATTAAAACATTAAAAAATATTAGACTCTAACTTTAACTATTGGGTTTTAGTCGTTAAAAATTGAATTTGATGTAGACATTATTATTGTTAATTATAACTATATTTCAGCTTACTCTTGATCATTATCATCACGACAGGATAATAACAATAAAATAGTTTCTGATTCAAATTAATCTGGTTATTTAATATTATTTTTAGCCTTAAAATCAATACAACCAAAAAATTAGCGCTGAATTAAAATAATATTGATTTAAAATGTATAAGACTTGTAGATATAGATTTTAATGAAGATACCCGAAATATTAAATTTTTTAACTCGCTTTACATAAGATTATTAAAATCGATTGAAATTTCAACATTACGGTGTAGTTGTAAATTGAATAATAAGGTGACAGAATGAGTAGAGAGCAACTATATGTGTTTACCTTAATTTGCTTTATTCTACGTACATATTACGTACATATATATCAACATATATTTCAATTTTTAAACGGTCACAAGTATAATAAAATTAATGTCGTTATCAAATTATATGGTGTTGATTTAAATATTATAAATATTTTATATTTTTAATATATAAATATATTTAATATTTTTATTTTTTACGTTTTATTTTATTTTATATCTATCTATCTATCTATCTATCTATCTATCTATCTATCTATCTAT
>NW_020273612.1:1374195-1556004 GCF_003268045.1 Sipha flava
TATCTATCTATCTATCTATCTATCTATCTATCTATCTATCTATCTATCTATACTATATATAAAATTGTAAGGGTTTTTCTTCGACCGCGCTAACCGAGAAAACTACTGAACCGATTTGGCTGAAATTTTTTTTGGCTGAAACCCGACACTCTGCTGAAGGTTTTAGTACCACTTTTGTCAGTAAAAAAGTTCATAAAAAATTAAAAACAATTGTAGAAGTGTCGCGTGTTAGCGGCTTTGTAAGCGGACCGCGGGTTTACAGCTACCTGGAACTTGACCTTTGTATAGTGTTTGATATCTAACAGATCATCAAATGATTTAATTGACATTCATCAATAGTACACGAGCGTCCAAAAACATTTGCCGAAATTAATAATAGTTTTAATATTATAAGAAGTGTATGGAAAATACCGATCACGTTTTGCGTTATCGAAAAATACTCTTATGTAATAATATTCTTGCCAACAAACGTGTTACCATCGATTATAAATAGTATTTATCAACACTATTATTCAATAGTGTTACGATCCGCCTGACGCCGGACGCGTTTTTCCGCAAATAGTGTTTTATCTATTTTTATACCTACATTGTTAATCGCTAATATAATACGCAATACCAACTATTTATCTAACAGCAGGTTATTAGCACATAACTCACCACACGTGGCATCACGGGCTCAGTCTGAGCTTGGTAGCCGTCGAATGTGGTTCTTTGCTACGCACACCGCTTTGGTTACGCACTGGTATAATTTGTACTTAGTTTTTTTACCTACTTTTTTACCTTGTTTTTTTTAGCTAAATTTCGGTAAAATGACCAATTTATTATCATGCCGAGAGCGCAAAGAGCACGCATTGGCAGAAGAACTGCCAGTGCAACTCGAATGTATAACAGAAGGCAGCAAAATAACACACCAGAACGTTCTCAAACACTTGCACTTGCACGTAACGCTTTGAGTATGAAATCTTCGTTTAAAAATTATCAATCCGAGATTGATTATTTAAATATTAAAGCGCTTCAAATTGGACGAATGACTATATTATGTCCTAAGTGCCATGCAAAAAAATGGAAAGATGAAACCCATGGACTTTGCTGCGCTGACGGTAAAGTTGTTTTACACTAATTTGAGAATCTTCCAGACCTAATTAAAAGTTTAATTGATAATTCTCACCCTCTATCAAAACATTTCTTTGATAATTCTAGACGGTATAATACTCTGTTTCAAATGACATCGTTTGGAGCAAACGAAATAGCTGAAGGGAACTTCATGCCCTCTTTTAAAATTCAGGGTCAAGTGCATCATTTAATAGGTAGTTTATTACCCGAAATTGGAAATAATGCTAAATGTTTACAAATATATTTTATGTCAGAGTCGGATCAAATATCTATTCGAACAAATATGATTCCAAATTGAAAAAGAGGTCTCATTGAATCATCGCAAACAGTTTTGCGTGAAAATAATCACCTCATACAGAGCTTCAGATCTAATCTGGAGTAGAGGTTTTTTGATGAGTTGCAAAACTTTAAGTTAATTATTCATGCTGACAGAGTTCCTCAAGATGAACACAATGAGGTCAATATAATGCACCCACCATCAATGAAGTAGCTGTATTATTAGTTAATGTAGATAAAGGTCCCAGAGATATAGTTCTGCACGGTCGGAGTGGACACTTGAGTCGATTTTCCGAATTGAATAGATCTTATGATGCACTGCAATATCCATTGATGTATACTAGAGGCGAAGACGGTTATCACATTAATATTTTACAGAAAAATAACCAAAATCGAACAAAAATTATCTCCTGCATGCAATTTTATTCTTATAGGTTTATGGTTAGAGAAACAAGTCTAAATCATCTACATCATTACAAAACATTATTCAGCCAATTCGACGTAGATATGATGGCAAAAATGATTTCTGAAAGGTGTAATAATAAGTTTATGGGTGGCATAACATTTGTTTTCGCTGGTGATTTCCGTCAAACCTTACTAGTAATCCCTAAAGGTACTCGAGCTGATGTCGTTAATGCTTGCTTAAAATCTTCTCATATATGGAACTATGTTAAAAAACTTTATTTGCGAACAAACATGAGAGTTTATTTATGTGGAGGGGACGATATTTTTCCAACACAGTTGTTAAAAATTGGAAATGGAACTTTAGAAAATGAAAATGGTTACATTTCTGTCAATCACACGATTGGACGGGTGGTCAATAACGTGGAAGAGTTGATTTCTACAGTTTATCCTGACATTTTTAATCTGTCCATTAAATTTTATCAGTGGTTATGTGAAAGAGCTATTATCTCTCCGAGAAATGTAACAGCAGGAGAAATTAATGATATCATCTTTCTAAAATTCGATGGACACTCACGTGAATATCTATCTATTGATACAGTTACATCAACAGATGATGCTATTCATTATCCACAAGAATTTCTCAATTCTCTTTCTTCTTCGGGATTTCCTCCTTATAAGCTAAAATTAAAAATTGGTGCTCTAATTACATTATTACGTAATCTTCAACCACCGAACTTATGTAACGGTACAAGATTACAATTAAAATCGTTGCGAAATAATATTATAGAAGCCGTAATTCTTACAGGGCCAGCGAAAGGAGAAATGCATTTATTCCAAGAATTCCCATGATTCCCTCTGACTTGCCGTTTTCTTTCAAACGGCTTCAATTCCCGGTTAAAGTTTCTTTTGCCATTACCATAAACAAAGCTCAAGGTCAAACATTCAAGTACGTTGGCGTAGATTTTCGTACAGAGTGTTTTTCACATGGGCAATTATACGTGGCATTTTCTCGAACTGGGGACCCGAATCATCTTATGATTTTAATTTCAACAGGAAATACAACAAAAAAACATCATATACTCAGAAGTCTTATAAAATTCTTATTTTAATTTTTTTTTTCTTTTTTTTTCTTCATCAACTTCAATCAAATTCTTTATCTGTATTTATTTTTATCATTTATAACGCTAGAAAAATTTCAATCCTTTTTCATTAACCGTTTTTTTATATTTACTTGCCGATCACATTAAACAATAATATTTGAATAAAAAATTCTACATATCATGGTCAGAAGGCAAAATAAATAACCAATCACGGGCGAAGCTGTGACAGGTCGGCTAGTTTTAAATATTGTAGCCGTTAAATTAATTTTATATTTCTAACGTCTATAGATCAAACAACTGATCACACCGTGTGATCGTATACGCATACAATTTTCGGTAAACATTTCTGACGATTGAGTGAAATATAAATAAAACTTCTGTATTCATTTTTTATATAATTTCAATAAGAGACATAATGAACTAAACAAATCAAAAGACCGGAGTTTAAAACTAATTTTGTTATCAGAGAGATTTTCCAGTAACGAGTAAACATTCGTAAACTTCAATATAAGTAGAATTTCTCAATTTTACAAAAATCCCAAACAAATCGAATCGTTTTCGACTTCAAAAAAAATACACGAACAATATTTTAAACATCAAAATCGTCCGAATGCCAAATATTTTATACAGTACACTGTAAGCTATTATGAATTAATGTGATTTTATTGTTCCTTGCAGCCTTTAACTGCATTTGACAAGTACTTACCCATAACAATTTTTACAATAATTACAATTGTTTGTTGTAATTACTTAAAACATATATTGGATTTGAGCATCATTTTGTCGATAGTTATATCTAAGCAAGTGGTTACAACGTAATACATACATTTTATATATAAAAACATGTATTAATTTAATCATCCAATTATATCAACACATATATTACTTCTTGCTAATATAATTATTTTGCATCAGAAAGTACCTAAGTAAAACAAATAATTTGGTTCAAAATTAAATATTTTGAAAAGGAAAGAAAAAACATTTTTCAAACTGTTCTTCTGCAATTAAACAATACTTGTGATGAGTGGAGCGTTTATTTAACTTTTTGATAATTTTACAGTACTAGAAACTTGTATTAACTATCGTCAACAACTAAATAAATTGACTTACGGGTGTTTAACAAAAATAACATGTTAACCAGTCATATTATAGTTTTTTCGTCGAAATAATAAACTAAGGTAAAAAAAAAAAAATGTATCATACATTTTTATATTTATCTGGACATTTTGTTTGTAATTTGCGAAAAAATAAAACAAACACGAATCTTACCAAATAGAAAATTACTGCAGAAAGAAATGTTTTGAATTTATTATGCGCATGTCCGAAATGTTTGGAAGTTAAAATAGATAATGATCCCCCCTCCCCGACACACGGCGTACTATGTAATATTATCTATTCTAGCTACACGATCCGATCGAATAAAAACGTCTATATGTGTCTGATAGTGAAAACTATCGTACCTATGAACAGAACTGGACCACGTACGTGAAAATAGCCCACCCTTTATAACAGATTTACTCGAGACCTAAAGCAATATTTTGCGAGTAAGCCGTTTACGAATTATAATTAAAAAAAAAAAGATGGGTCACGTAGCCTCTCTAAGCCGTCCTAGAAATGGATACCAAACGATGCGTCTTTCTTCGCGAGAATTCGCGAGTGAATTTTCATAACTCGCCAGTTCACACACCTTACCCAAAAATCCCATTTTTCTGTTGTGAAGTTAGCCCTTCGTAGACGTCTACGACTTCACTGGAATATTCTGGGCATTGTGTCGTGCTCGACCGGAAGGTGTAAGACCACGCGACCATTAAATGCGATGTGGATTGGTCCGTACGGTTACGGGAACAACAATCCAGTATGTATAATACCTATGACGGTGCAATTGCATTTCCGGCGCCATGTGCGTGCAGGAACAATAGCGCGGCTGCTGCCGGTCGAAATTCATTTATTATCAGGGTAGGCGGCGGCAGTGATGCCCTATGCCGACTCGGCGAGACCATCTTGATTTTAAAACACTCCGCCACCGCAGAAAAGGGTAGAAAAGTTATTAATTGGAAGTGCATACGATGTCGGTGGGCCCGGTGGTGAAGGGGTTAAGGGACGGAGGGCGATTAATAATTTATCGCTGGAAAACCGTCTCGCATGCCCGTTGGACTAAAACGACTGCAACGAAACACACTCGCACACACATACCCTGACGCACTTATCTGAACATATCAAATATAATATTATCATACTGTGCACATTTCTAAAGTATTTTAAAAATGCATTAAAACTCGTATAATGAAATTTCTATATAATAACCATTTCTATTCAAATAATCAATATACGAGTAGATTCATCGCAGATAAATCAACCAAAGGTTTTCATTTTATAACAAATAATTATATTCAATTGTCTTTAAATCAAAATTACTATGTTGCTGGAATTTTCCAAGACGTCAAAAAAGTCGTTTATACTGTAAACCACTTATTACTATTAAAAAAATTGGAGAATGCTGGAACAAGATGATTAGCATAAGATATTTTTGAATCGTATCTAAGTAACAGAAGTGAAATAGTGAAAATAAATAATTTAAATATTGATATAATTCAAAAATTTTACATCGATCTTGATAAGGACTATTTATCATTATTCAATATGGAATAATTTATTATAAGTTCTGTGAATTATGATTATATTTCTAATATAAATGTAATACCTATATACAGTGGCCCGATTTATACGCTAACCACTGTCAATCGACCTAATGAATAATTCTGGTACAGTATATCCTTCGAATGTATGAACATATTAATAACGTACCTTTAGTAATAGTATTCCAGAAAATTTGAGTCTACCTTTGTACTGCTTTTACGGTGAAATTGTTGCACTATATTTATAATTTGATCAGTAGTAATTCTCCACCACTCCCACATGGCTCGATATTTTTCTTCATAAGAACTACACATCACAGTTGTAAATGAAGTCGGGATAAAGAGCGATCTGAAAGTAGTATACTTATATTTACAAACTACATAATATTTTCAAAGTGCACTATGATTAATTTCTCGGTGAAAATATAAAATATCAGATATTCCGATCTCGGGGGGAGGGGGGGGAAGGTGTTATTCATTTTTTTTGTATCTATACATGGCAAAAATTTGAAAATTATGAATTTTGAATAACAATTACAGCCCAATACGAGTTTAGTTCACATTAGGTAAAATACATGCGTTTTATTTTTATAAATTCAAAACCTCCCCCGCTATCTAATCATGAAACTATATCCCTACGCGCTATGATAATCTCGAAACGGAGACGGTTAGAAGAGACGTTAGCTATTTTGATGGTCGCCTGCAGTGGTAGTGAGATCTTTGACGATCGTAAAATTCTAATATCATTGTCTGAAGGGATCGAAGGGAGGTGGTTCACTGTATAATATTGTGTACACTTCATGCAAAATGTAATATGGTGGCTGCGGGAGAATATCGTTACGGTTGATATCCGCTGAACCCGGCAAAAATTCTTACAGTCAGTGGAAAGGGGGTGAGAGAGAAGGGAGCGTACTTAATTGACTTTAGCTCGCCTCGGACCGTGGCCCAGAGTAAACGAGAAAAAAACACGGTCATAATTCATTGAGAATAGTTTTTAAAAGAACGCATTGTTTCTTGTACTCGTATATACTCGTATATACACGTATATATATGTATATACGTTTTATAAACACGTCCAGGCCTCACCGGGGGTGCAACCGTAATGCACGCGAAAGATCCGAAGAAAATAATCATAATAAATTGCCAACCTTTTATATGTACTTATTTATAGTAAGAGGACGCGAAAATCTAATAAGAAATAATAGGCGTTGCAATCAAGCATTATTACTATTATTTTTATTGTTACTACGAAATTGTTACTACTATTGAATATTTTTGTTTAATCGATTTCTACCCTTTGTACCTCATTAAAAATACCCGTTTCAGAGCATGATAGATGGTTGGAGCATTGTTGCGTTCGCATTGGGTAAATATGATCGGCCAATATTCGGTGTGCTTTTTCTACCAATCGACCAACTGACGAGCAGTGTAAAATTCGCGAAAAACGCGTATGCTATTTAAAATTTATATTTACCTGCAGTAGCACGGACAGGTATTTTTTTAAATAAATTATTTACCGTGGCGAGAAACACGCGCCCATGTTGGATTCTGTATCGGAAATTTTCGGGCAATTTCAGCCCAAGTTTTATTTATTTTGTTCGATTTGTAAAGGGCTGTAGTTTGAAAGTCCATTGAAGAATTTCCGAGAAAATAATAATATTTCACATTCAGTCCTGACAATTTTATGTATCCACGTTCGGTACAGTTTCTGTGCAAATTTGAAAAATATAAGAACGAAATGTGTTTAAATTAAATAAACAGCGAAGGGTGTCATTTTTTTAAACGTGTAACAGATAGAGTGTTTTGGTATTTTGATCACAGATTAAGTCAATGCGAGTTGTGCTTGTACGAACTACAATGAGTGTATTGAATTTGAATGGTACATTTGAAAAAAAGAACTTTTTGCAGTATGCGATTTCGCAACAAAATGGCAACCGCGAAGACTCTGAAGCGCGCGTACACACACAGACCCATTTGTCTTAGAAAATGTATTCGTTAAAAAATAAAAAATAAATACGTTGAAAGCGTAAAAATCAGGTGGTAGTTTGGAAAAGAATTTTCGGAAGCGTTATTAGAAGGCCATATGGCTGGCGTACATAATTATACGTCAAAATTCAATTTGCTCGTTTTTTTCATTATTTCAAACATTTTGTCATTCCAAGACATCCGACGTCAGGCGGTTGTGGCTTTGAAAAATTGTTTTTCCTCTTTTTGTACGGAGTTTTTTTTTTTTTACACTTTATTCTCCGCCCATCGCCCTCTCCCCTGTCCTATATAGTGTTCTTTATCCGGTCTTTATTACACGGTTCTTCCGTTTCACCGTCAACATAATGATCGGGTCTGACGAATTACTAAATAAGGGAACGTAAACAATTTGTTTTCCTCTCAGACGTTTATTTTTTGCATATTAATGAGTGAATCATGTTAAACAAATTTAATTTTACTATTACTCCTGACGCGTTATTTTCTTTCGTCCCGTTAACGTTCGAAAAATCGTGAAATCGAAAAAGCGAAGATGCATTTTATAGTATCCATAACACGCGTGCATAGGTCGATAGGACGCTTTTTTTTTTTATATATATATATTCTTCTACTTCTACGCTTAATAAGTGGCGGCGGTTTAATTTCATTTCGAGAAAAAAAATCTTCACTTCGTCCGAGTGCGCACCCGTGTCGTTTCGAACGACCGTTGGCCGCGAAAACTCGTTTTCTAGTCGGAAAACATCGATCGCAGTGCACGTAAATCTAGACGTTCGAACGGTGCACCGTTCTGCCGAGAAAATATCGCACCGAACGCCGTGGCCCGCGACCGATTCGTACCGAGAAAATGTTATTTTTTCTAAACGGAAAACGTTCGGTTATCGATTCGTGCGGTGACCGTAACGACCGATCGGCCGGACGGGGCGCGACGACGGCGGCGAATACAAAACGCGCGATCGCGGTCTGGTAAAACAAATCGTTGACCATCGATACACCGTAAATCCGATATCGATACCACGATATGTCGACCACTATTTTACCGATACACGATGAATGTATAGCTGACAATTTTTTTCTAAAACTAAAAAAGGAGCGGTGTGGTACTGTGATGCAAAGTACGTACAATATGCAGGGACGGCGAGAAGGGTGGGCAATAGGGGCAGTTGCCCAGGTCCCCGCGGTACTGATTTAACTGAACTTAAAATATTTTATTAATATAAATTATAAGACCCATCATTAATTTTTTTGCCCGGGGCCTCCAAACTCTAGCACCATCATTGACAATGTGTAAACAGTAAAAATGTGTAATAATATATAACATCCCAAATAATTAATAAGTAGATAAAATTTATTAATTTCTCTTGAGTCTTGATTTCCCATTTATCGTATTAAAATATCGAGTAGATATATCGGTAAGGTTGAATCGATATAAGATATCTCGATATATCGACTTCATGACAACGAGAACGTTTCGAAAACGTTGCGGCCTGGTGTCCGTTTCAGCGTTTTTAAATGCCAAACGGTTCGATCGTCACTCGTGAACCGTTCCGTCGGCGAAAATATTCCATACCTCGACCATCCTTTTCGTCACCCCTCCCCCCGCGGTGGACCGTGCGCACTCGCGTCATAGAAATGTTTTTCTTTTCTTCCACTTCTACTCTTATCATCCGTTACAGTTCATTCGAGGTCGTCGCAGTATTTCACTGTTTCCGACACGCACGCCGAAAGGTCCTGGCTGCAGGATGTGCCGCTGGGCCATCGCGGAGATATATTGTACGCCGTTCGGAGGCCCGGTGCGTTTGGCTACGGATCAAAACAGCCTGGGCGCGCGCACCGGCCGGCGGACCTTTCGATCCCGCGGACATTGGCGTATTTTAGTGGGGGGGGGGGGGGAATTTTCCCTCTCTGAATCCGTATTTAAGGAATTGATTATATGTGAGATACGCATTTCAATTTTTTTAAATGTGAATCATTTTATAACGAAATCAAATTACGCATGGCTGTGAATTTTTAACTAAGCTTTTTGTCGGGTCTTAGTGAAAAATCAAATAAAACTCAAACGTAACTTTCAAAACACAGACGGGTGTTAAAAGAGAACTACACAAAATTCAATTCTAAATGGATCCGGCATTAGATTAAAAAAATAATAATAAACGAGAAATATTAAGCATTCACCTGGTTTAAATACCATCAAAAATTTTACTTGTACATTTTGAGCCAGAGTCAAAGAAAAATTTGAGTCGACCCCCTAGAAGTAAATCTAAATACGCCCCTACCCGAGGAGCCCTAAAGTTGCGGTCCCGCGGTACAGGTGTCGTGCTGGTAACGAAGGTCCGTGTCGATGTTTCTCGTGGGTACTCGAACGGCTGACAGTCAACGATGGGCTGCTAACGAAATCCGTTCCGATAAATCTTCAAACGTACGACCCGGCATCGGGCTTAACAATCAATTCGGTTGATTCCTCCGTCGCGTCGCCAATTCCGCTTTAGGGGACTACACTTTTTTATTTATTTTTTATTCCACGGTAAATTCGTACACCTGCTATACGTTGCCCAATTAAAAATAACACGTTTTCGACGAAAACTGTTATTGTAACGCTAGTGCTTTGACCATTGCAATTGGTAAGCATCTGCTAATGATATCGAGCTAAAATATTAAAACAACATCAAAAGCGATCGAGTACGGTTTATGTCGTAATTAACTAATTAATCGTGTACCGGGGAATATTGTGAAAAGGATCAGGTTCTTCGGAAACATTTGTAATTTGATTGCATTATTTTTCGAAATATTTTAATCGTCGACTTTTCTATATTTACGTACACATATAAAAGTTCCTTCTCTTAACCTTTGTAAATTATTTTCAAAATAATTTTGAAACATTTTGCGACCAAATATCGGATAGACTACATGAAATAATTGAAATTATTATTACAAGTGGTATAACGTATCATAAAGTATTTATATTTTAATATTAAATTCGGAATTACCGAACGAAACAAAAAAAAGTAATAGAATATTACTGTTGTTCATAAACAAAAATATAATTGAACGAAACCAATTATTCCGTTAAGTTTATAAGTCCATCACATGAAATAATATTATAAAATATTATGTTTATTGAATTTTTTCACGAAAAACGTTTTAACCTAAGAATTACTTTAAAAATTAACATGAGAAAAGTTAGACAAAAAGAATTATAATCTATTATGTTCTATAAAAAATTACCCAGATAACGTTATAAATTAATACATTCGTTGGACTCTCATTACAATTGATATTACAAAAAACCATTCATTAAAATTTTAAAATAACGTTATCAATCAAAACTATCTTCTAAATATTTTGGAATAAGTACTTTTTACCTATATAAAAAAAAAAACTAAAATTCAAATTGCATCTAATTATTGTAAATTACATTATTTTAAGATCTAAGGGCTAAGGTTTAAGAACTAAGGTAATAACTAAGAGGTAGGGACTAAAAATATACCCTCACGACATGAACGTTGAAAGAAAATTTATTCAATATAAATTCAATCGCCGATCATTAATTTTTGACAATTAAAAAGTTATGTTATCGTCGCACGTAATACATGTATTCCTATTGTTAAAGGTAATTAATTTACTTTCAATTATTATTTTTCGATAAAACATTGAAATAACCATATTCAGTTTACCCGTGTTTTGTTTCAGTTTTTTATATGATGTTCCCATCTCAATTATGATAATTGATGTTCGTGGAATTCTTACTATAGGTTCCTTTTCGTGTATTGAATCTTACACAACATGTCATACAATTTATTTACGACATTCAAAATACAATACTAGATGGCGATATTTGACGTATTCAGGTCACATTGTAATCATAATAATTTACATCAATTATACATAGCTTGTTTTTGACATAGGACATCGAGCCAATTTGATTATAAACCCTATTAAAATATAGCAATTACAGAAAACGCGTAGTATAAAACAATACGACGAAAATAATAATAAGAGAATCATAAAATAAATGTACGATTGTAACAGTTTAACGCGTCCCTCGTAAGATACTTGGTCATATCTTATCGACCGACTGTATATATAATAAGCTCCTAGAGTATTAAGAGAACAACATATTTACTGAAATACAATGGACAAGATATTTCCGGAGAAAAATTTTATATTTTACATTTTTGAAACATTATTAATGGTAAAATTAAGTATTAATATACAATAGACTGGGTTCCGGATGTTCATAACATATATTAATTAATTTTTTCAAAAAGTTCTAAACGTTGTTAATGAACATAACTAACAATTCTTCATTGTTTTGAATAAAAAAACTAATTAAATAGTTTAATTTTATATCTTAATTTTGGTTTCTTCCGGCCGTGTGTTACGTTTTCAATAGGAGAATAATTTTTTTTTTTGTATAGAATTCTTATTTGTGTAAAATCGAACTTTTTAATTTTTATCCATCATTTGAATCAGAGTGTTAAAAAAAAAAATTTTTTTGTACGTTTATCTGGGCAAGATAACTTTTTATAGTGATATTTTATAATCGTTTTATTCAAGCGTATCAACATAATATCATTAGGTTATGTTTAATAATAATACACAGATATTACAATAGTGTTACACCTGAAACAGAAGCATTTACCTTTCATATTTTTATAGTGTGTGTGTGTGTGTGTGTGTGTGTGTGTGTGTGTGTGTGTGTGTGTGTGTGTGTGTGTGTGTGTGTGTGTGTAGGTGTGTGAATGTATTATGTTTATACGTTAATGATTTTTCAGATTTTCCATTACTAATGCAAATGAATTATAATTCACGCAGGGATATAATGTTGATCCAAAACAATGGCGTTTGCGCATATATCATTTGAAAAATCGAGCAACCTCTGTTAGTCACACACGAAATAAAATATTTTGACAAAATAATAGTTCACAAGTGTTGGAAAACGATGATGAAAGCCGAAAATAATATCCTTTACGTGCGAATACGAAATCGATAATAGACTTTGGAAATCCCGCCTGCACTAGACGGATCCTTAGGAATTAGTCGGAACAACCTTTACGCAACAACTTTAACATCGCTCGGAAGCTTAAACAATGGAAGATTTACGTCGTTTATTTTACATCGTTGTACGAACGAGATCACAAATCAAGCCGAATACAGAACAATTAGGACTGCGAAAACCAGTAGTTAAGTAATATTAGTATTTCAATTTGTCCACTGCATAATAGCTCACAAATGAATCCAACTCGATGTCGATACTCAATGATTATCGTTCGACGTGTAATCCGCGATGGACTGTGAGAAATCGTATGTTGATATCCATAAGACAGGTACAATAATTAATACTGCTGAGCGACATAAAAATCGGTTGACAGTTATACAGCATTAACGGTTAAAGAAAATAAAACTACATGTACGTAACATAAAGGTAATTATCATAATAATTGTATATATAAAAAATCGACACGTTGCAGATGTAAACGTAGTGCGATTTCCTCCTACCTGAAATATCGGGAACAATTAAAAAAATAACTAACTTATATGTTAGAACAATTGCAAATTTAATATGTAATTATTTCAACATTTCCTATTAGACTTAAAAGTAAAATCGTATCCTTATCTAACATTTTAGTTCGTCAATTCGCTTATATGGTACAAATTTTTTTTAAAATTTTTCATTTTTCCATACGTTCACCTCAGAGTTGCTTGAGTTTCTATTGATGAGAAACGATGTATTCCTTCAAATCTTAAGTGGTATATAAATGTTTTTTTTCACACGTTTACTCGTTGTGCATTGTCTCGTATACGAATGAAGTAAGGTATGTAAAGCGTTACTATCGGGTATGGTCGCATGGGTCCGCGTAGAGAAGTCTCATGAAACTTGCCAAAAAAAAAAAAAAAAAAAAAAAAAATAATAAATCAATATTATCGTGTATTAATTCCACAATATGTCACGCGACGACAATCATTTGTTTTTATGCCAATAGAGGAAAACATTACGTCAAACGAGTATGATAATAATACGAATAGTGTCATCGGAGCTACTCCGTGTGTAGAAGTTCCCGAATTAATTTGATTAAAACTACCATAAAAGCGCAATACACACACACACACACACACACACACACACACACACTATGCATCATATATTTTCAATATAAATCTATAATTGGTATTTAACATCTGGCAAATGGATTCGGCATTTCTTTTATATATCATTTGTATGTAGGTTTGAAGGTCTTCATTTCAAACAACAACTGTTAAACATCATTACACTTGGCCGCCGTTCCAAATGTCCACGTATACCCATCATAATATTATACAGTCTTTAAACGCATATTAATAATTAAACCGGGGGGACCACCACAGGATGTATTTCGACAAGTTTTTATGGAGCAGTAAAACGCAATTCATATTCATCTTGAATAATCGCTCGACAGTAAAGTCAGAGCTTTGAGCGCATTCCGCTTCGACGATAAACAGTTTTAACTGGTGGAAGTGCATATTTACACATGATATGCAATGTGTATCCCGCATACACAAGGGGTTCGACTTTTACAACGATTTTATATCGAAACATAAACTAATTAAAAATTGGTTTACAATCCTTATCCCCGATGTCACGAATTTAATATTGAAAAACTGAAAGCAATCTTTCTCTGTAGAACTGTTGTTGTAAGTTTTCAATATACTACGAAAATGACACGATTCAATTGATATTGGCCTTTTTGAATTTATAATAGTTTTTGTATAACAAATAAAACGGGAATCTAATGGTTTTTCAATTGTATATTTTTGATTTTTTTTTCGAAATATGTAATTAATGGCTTTTGATAACGCACTAATCCATATATATTTTACAGGAATGGACATTACATCGAATAGAAATATGGTTTATAATTGAGTTGATATGTCGGGAAAGCGTTTTTTTTAAATTTTTCAAAGATTTATAAATCTCAAAGAAATAATCTTTTACAAATCATTTTTAATTATTGTTATTATTATTATTAGTGTATTATACGAATAATGAAGCTTAAAGTACTTGAAAGTTATATAAGTTATGTAAGACGTGAATTTTGTTAAGTATTTATTGTAAAAAAATCAGATTATACAAAAAAGAACATTAAAAAGTATTATTTATAATCCTATCATCTTACTAAAACGAAATTAATTATATTAAGAGTGTAAAAATAAAAAAAATTACAAAAAAAAGATAATTTAAAATCCATCTACCTAATTTATCTAGCAAAACATTTGGTGTTAAATATTTGTGAACAAAAGTTATACTTTTTAATTAAACTAGTGTACTTACATTAAACTAGTGTTTTTAGTTTTATTACAAAAACTAAATTTATACATTAATAATAATAATATTTTAAATGTAAACATTAAGTAATTATAATTTGATTAATTACCTCATAATCAGAATAAATTCACAAACAGTAGAGTATTATAATCAAAATTTGCTTGAAATTATTTTTCGAAAATAATAATGAATAATTTCATTCAGATTTACCTTATGTTGATAATAAAAAACATAACACATACTTTCTACGTTCTATAAATGTATCTTTAACAACATACTGCCTGAAACAAACAAACAATATAATTTCTTTCGATATACCAGTGTTGGTAATAGATAATGCAAAATTTATCTAGATAAAGATAATAAATAAAAAAAACATATTTTTAAAAAATGTTATTTTTTGGTCAATATTTCATATTCTAATAATATCTATGAAGACTCAATTATAATCATTATTATCAATAGGTACCTAGGTGTTTAATGTTTATTGTAGTAATGAAGTGTACCATTAAGCAGTATTTATATATAATGTACAATATTTAATGATAGTTAATCACTAAAATGTTAAACAAAAAAAAAAAAAAAACAATTAAAATTGTGTACGTATCAGGATGAATACAGAATAGATAAAAAATTATTTTAAGTTAACAATATTGTTTTCCATATAATATTAATTTGATGATTTTCATTATTCTATAAGTAATTACGACTTTACGGGTTCCAAGAGTAGAGTAATTATTATTCAGCGTATGACTTACATGTGTATACTAAAATCAAATACCTACTATACTTGGAACTTCCATGGAAAAATAAGAAATTAAGTTTAAAAATATCAAAAATATTTTCCCGACATGAAAATAAAAACAAAATGTCATACCAAGAAATAATAATTACTTATTAATAATACACGAATTATGATCATGAATACAAAATCTATATGTATAAAAGAAAGTCAGGTAATTTACAGAATTTATAATTCAAGAACATCTGGACCGATTTTGAAGATCTCTGATTTGTTGGATTCGTCTCCGTACAAGAATAAAAATAACTCTAATCTTGGCAAGAATACAGAAAATTATTTAGTTAAGTAATAATGTTAAATTATCTAGTTAAGTAAAAATGTTATACTAGATAAGTAATTAGATAACTTAGCGTTATTTATCTAAATAAGATAAAAGATGACAAAAAATCTATCTAGTTAATTTAGAAAAGTCCCAACACTGCAGTATACACTAAGTTATTTTATTTAAATGTAATTAATTTTCATTTAATAAACAATTAATTACTTTTTTTTTTTTTGAACTCTTTAAAGTATTTCATTTTTAATTATACTGTATGAGAAAATATGAAAAAAAAATTTAATAAACTATGTTTTTCTAATTTGGCATATTTATATTCGTTGATTACTTGAAAGAAATAAGTATTAATGTGTACTGTATAGATGCTGTTATTTGATATTGAAATTAAAAAATGTTATGACTATTTAAACTATCCAAGAATTCTTAGCAAAATATTTAATACAAAAAAAAATTACATTTAAAAGTTTACAATACATAAAACTTTCTAGTTTACACAAACGCACTACGAATTTTTATTTAAAAATTTAAAACGAAATATTTTACTTTGATAATATTTACCACAGAGAATTTTACAATTATGTTTCATTATTTAACATATTTTAAACATCCCACTTTTTCTGTAGAAATTATAAATTATTTATTCCAGGTTTTAAAATATTAATAAACATTACAAAATGTATTTGATATAACCAAACTTAACTGAAGTATATCATAATACATCAAAGTTCTTTTTCAACTATTTTTATAAAAATTGTTATACAAATACGAATACATTTAATTGGCCAGACGCAGTTGTATGAATTCTGCTTGAGTGATGTTTGAGGATAATTGGGTTCTCATCTAATAATTTTCAGTTTAAACAAAAAGAAAATAATATTAATAATTAATGAGCTAACCGCGTTATATACTTAAATATAGACTAAGCTTATATGTGTACATTTGAACATAATAACAAGAGGCCAATGGCTACATTTGTCGAATAATTTATAATCAAAAAGTTCAATAAAAACAAATAATAATAATAATAATAATACGTATATATATACATATATTAACCTCCCTGAAGGTACAGTAAATGATACAGAAATTTAATTAATTATATTAATATTAATTAAGAAAATTAATAGTTATCGAAGCTCTATGAATGAGTAAACAACAGCATATTTTTAATAAAAATATTTTATCCATTAATCAGGTAAATGTAATTTTTTATTTTTTGTAAAAAATTAAATCTTTAATCTTAAAAAAATTTAGAACTTCAAACGATTATAGAATTTGTTGACTTTGAAAATTACTCGAACGTTTGATAATTATTTATGTGCACATTAACAATAACATAATATCATCTTTATTAACAATTAGGTTATATAACTAATTAAATGCCAACCTAAACCAGCAATATCTTAAACTGTGAAAATTTAAACATATATAATGGTTATAACTGTGAAGTTGTAAATCAATTTGACACAAAATATAAATAATAAAAAAATCTAAGAATAAAATTAATTTCTAGTTGGACAATTTCCCATTCAATTATTTTCATATATTATATTTGTTAATTTATTTTATGGGCTGCAGTTAAATTTAAAACAAAATAAAAATAATTACAATGATGAATATATAAGCAATTAATAATTAATGATTTACATTAGTTTAAATAATAATCGATTGGGTTATAATAAAAGAAAAGCAATGTAGGTGAAATTGAAAATACGGTCAATGGATATTTTCAATATTAAATAATATATTATACGATTGTTCTATAGTTCTACATATGCTGTTAAATATTTTTCACGACTATCAATGCTTTTGAAGTGTTCATGCGAATAAATTATTCAATAATCCAAAATAATTAAATCTCGAACACCATGAAACTATGAGCATTTTATTTTTATTTTTACTTTTTATTCAACGTCGATTTTTTCATTAATCGTAAAAATGTATGCACGCACTTGAATTTTAAAAATTATTATCTTTTAATTTAAATTATTTTTTCCAGCACACCATCTTATCGCAATGTCCATACGATATTTTCTTGATGTTAGTTTCACAGAACCAATAAAGAGCCGTTATTAGAGTGAAATTTTAGGATAATTATTTTTGAATACGAAACGTCTGATTTTTTAAATATTTTTCCTAAATTCAAGAACGATGAGTAATTTCGTATATGAGATTGAAGTTGGAAAATCAACACGGTCGTAATAATTTTCCTGTTGTAACGATAAAGTATTGGAACGATATTAAAAAAAAAAAGAAAAAAACCTATTCCTGCGCGTTGCACGACTTCCCAACTACGAAATCCACCGATAATGGACCCGCAACCGTTGTTGTTTAAAAGCGAACGGTTTTCCGCAATCGTAAGTATTTTGCATATGGACCACGCGAGTGCCCGGCCCGTTTCCAAGGCACACGAAATGGTTTCAAAACCGAAAAACTCTTGCGCACGGTGTACGGTCGCCGAAGAGATATGCGATGTCATGGCGATCGGCTAATGTAATTCGTTGACATTCCCGCGGTCTGGACGTAATAATATAATCCGTAATGAAAGCAACGGCAATCAAATATTGTGATTAGCGATATTGTGTCTCGACGAACAACGATAACGTTGTTATTATCATTAATTATTATTGTCGTGCATCGCGATCACGAGGCGTTTTCTCGTGACCGTCGTCAGAAAGTCGTCTGCGATGACAATAACACCGCTACGAGGATTCGCTGAATTATTCGGATCCGAGCACGCAAATCGTACAATGGCGGAACGCTGCAAGGGATCGTTGTTTGTCGCGAACAAATATAATCGTAATATCGCGTACACGTCGTTATAAGTGTACGCTTGCAGACCGTTTCCCCTGTCAAAGCCCCGTCCCGTCTTACATTGTGCACCGCGGACGGGAAAAGACGTCTACACAGGATGTTGTCGGCCGAGGGATCCGTACCGCGGTGTAACGGTTTATGGAATAATTCATAATTGAACATCGACAGAACGATGTTACGTGTCCGTCAAAGGTACCTGGAAGCTCGACGAGTCAACGACACATGGTGACGACTGAGGGTATATTTAACCGTGTACAACATCGTCTCCATGACCATGTTCACTGTTCCACCTTACGCCGACACTGTCCCTTAGTTTCGTGATCCCCCTTCCCTCCCATAATACTGCGCATAACTGACTCCACCCCGTCTCCTTGAATGGATTGAAAATGTCCATCAGGAAATCAGGATTTTCCCTGCATTCTTTTTCGTCGGAAGTTCCGCAATGATCTCGGTAAGAATCGGTCAAATCCATCTGATGGTATATTTCTATTCGAATCAAAAAATAAAACCGTCCTGTTACAAATGTTTAGCGCAAAGGTTTGTATTACGCCATTGATCGTAGAATATTGATCAAAGTCGTTTCCGGACCCGAAAATAGCGTCACAATAGCGTCGAATTTACTATGGAAATAATCGTCGTAGTCATAGAACACTATTCGAGTGTCACCCTCGTCGTTATATTTCAGAAGAGAGCACAATGCTCTCGAGGTCATTGTGCAAACGTGGTTTTCGGAATTTATCTAGTGAAGTACGAGCAGATACAGGTCACTAGGACGTTTAAAACTTATTCAGCCTTTAAAGCCTAGCATAATATTTCGAAGTTCATTGACTACGGGTTCTCTACCTAATTAGTTTTGTTCACAAATAAACATTACATTTTTATGTTTAAATTTTTCTACACATTTGAAATGAATTAACCTAAATTTGATGGAATTTATTCGAAAAGAAAGCAAGCAAATAATATAAATATCAAAATAAATTAATAATATAATGATTCTAAATGACATAAAAAAAGTTAATAACCATTGTTCAACATATTAACTGAACTGATTAATATTTAATTCAAACATTTTTAAATAAATATGATTTATTAAATAATTATTATCACGACTATATAATAACGTCCAGAGCGATAGTCATACTATATGATTATAAATATATTATATATATATATATAGGGCTCGGGACTTCTAGGAGTTTGCATGTTTTTAAATAATTATCAAAAACATAGCTAAGTAATATAGAAATTTATTTCTAAGAAATACAAGTTTATATTTAAAATTTATAGTTGCATATTTTGCATATTTGACCGTTTTTCATTTATAAGTGTACATTTGACAATTCTTCATTGTATAAGTGCATATTTGACAGTTATTTATAAACAGGAGTAAGTTTTTTAATTTTATAAAAAAAATGATAAATTTATTTCTTCAACTATCACTTGACTTGAAATCAAAAGTGTGGCAGTAACTGAATCCATCAAAATAATTAAAACTACAAAAGAACATATACATTCTACAAAAATTAAAGAATCTGCAAAAGCTAAGGCAATTGATGACAAAATTAAAAAAATTTTGGAGAAAAAGGTTGTATTTTATCAACTATAAAAAATATCGAAAATTTTAAATAGAAAAAAATAAATTTATGGATAGATTGCCCGGATATATTAGTAGTAGTTACCTACCATTTTTTAAGTTTGTACCAATAAGTTTCATAGATGTAGACCGTTCCTTTTCTAAATATAAAAATATTTTGGCTAATAACAAGTGGTCATTTAAATTTCCTAAATTAAGAAAATATCTTATATTCCAACGTAAAGCTGAAGGTAATTTGTACTATATCAAAAATAGAAAAAAATTATTTTAATTTAATTTATTTTTAAAGCAATTTTAAATTTGTTGTTTTAGATAAAAATTCAATATGAGATTAAAACAAATCTGAAAAAAAGAAAATAATTATCTCGGATCATCATCGATCAACGAATGTCGAAGGACCAGTCACAGTAGTGACATAAACGTTAAATTTATGTTAGAAAACGAATATAGTAAAAATAAATATATAATTGACTAATCAACAGTACTCAATACAATATAAATATATGAAAAAATAAATAAATTGCCTGGTTGGCACAACATAAATTTATAATAAAAAAATAATATAATAAAAATGAATAAATAATAATTTAGTTGCCTGTCGTAGCGCAATAAATATACCTATAATAGAAAATAAATAATAATTTTAATTTGCCTGGTTAGGCAAATTTAAGAATAAATAATAACAAAATATTTCAATATTCAATGGCCTACAGTGGCAGAATAAATATAACAGGTGATCAATAATAATAATAAATAATAATGATAATTTTACAATTGTTGCCTATGGCTTAACACGAAACGAAAATATGGGGTCGACCAATACTCACAAAGCAGTTGGGAAGTTCGACTGGTTTTACACCTACGTTACCGTACCGGATCCCGTAAGTAATAGTAAAAAGTAACAGTTAATACAATAAAAAGTACAGGTTGAATCCGCCCGTACGGGCGATCGAAAAATCACCAACTGCTCACGACGAAAATTCAAACAAAAATAAAAACCACGGTAAGCACAATGGCCGCTGGTCATTTGATCAAAAAAAGCCGAATACAAAATACATCACAAAACGTGGTTGCTTCCTATCTGTTGTTACTGTGGCATAAGATACATCTTTATTCAGCGAAAAATCCATAATTTTGGGTTTTTCCTGGTATCGGTTAATACCCGTAAAAATATACCTATATACCTAACTCGGTATGATCCTGAACACCGCTCAATGTTCGACCGGCAGCTGTACGTCTAAAATCACTCGTTCAATCGCTATTGACGAGTTAATATTTAATATCTTACATTTTCTGTGCATTGAAATCTCAGATTCCTACATTGTTTGTTGTCGACGAATACTGACGTCTCAATATACAGTATTGAGATATTCGACTCAAAAAAAATGGATCGGTTAATACACATTATGGAGATACGTAATGCTTAATCATTAGATGTATTCATTAGTATTAATAGCGGTGATTAACATAATAAATTCATATATTTTTAGTTGTTTAACGAGTAATAATTACTTTTTACGTTTTTGAGAGGTATAATGTTACATTGTTAATATTAATGAATAAAATAAATGACCCGGTTTTATCTCTAAAAATGTTGAACATTTTATAAACTGAAATGTTGTACTATATCTGTATAGCTTGTACAACTATCGTATTTTAAACCTTATTATTTTAGGTGTCAGTAATTAATATAATCTTTCGGACTCCGCATGGATTATTCAAAATAATTATATATACAAACTTGGCAACCAATCTCTTTATAATTAAATTATCTACATCCTGGGTTTCTATTTCTAATACGAGCCCAAATAAAGTAACCTTATTACAGACATCCTTAAAATGGATAGTTGATTATTAATGAAATTAAACAATAATAATAAACGCGTTCAACGTCTTAAGTAAGAACCATTCGTTTTACTATGTTTTATTTTTATACAACTTTCATACCATATGGCCTTTCTGCCGTGTTGACTTTTTCCACTTTAAAAATTGTTCTTAGGTAAAGTCTGCTCTGTGTAGTGACCAAGTGTTCTTTGTGCCTTGACTGGTTAGGTAATATAAAAATTTCATTTTCAATTTATTAGCTGTTGGAAATATATTGTTGTGGATTTGTATTTAATTTAATTAATATTGATCTAAGTCAGAGCATCGATGAAATATTACAGCGTATTATTACAGTTCATATTAGCTGATTTATTAACATAATATTATAATTTATGATCTAGTTATTGTTTTTTTTTCTATCTAATGATTCAACATTGATGCCTTATGATTATCAAACGTTAACTAAGAAAAATAATATACATTTCAGTTTGTCGTAGAACATATATTATAATCTATATAGTTTTGAAATTGCATTCAGCATTTGATCGTTTTTTTTTTTTTTTTTTGTAAATAATTCGCAGAGAGTTTTGTTGCAAGGTTTTCGATTTCCCGATATATTATAGAAGCATAAATGTAGTTCTCGTAAAATATATGATATAACTATAACAACACAATGGTACATGATTTTCAAAAGAACAATTGATAATGATTTTCGTCCCATCGTTCTCATTAACCTATAATCCATACAACAGACATAAATTGTGTGTTACTATGGTGTACTTTGCGTGGATGTTTTATCGATAGGAGCGAATGGAAGAGCACAATTATTCAATATATAATCTCAGTTGTCTATTATTAAACACACTTTTCTATCATTTATTTAAATGAACCCAACAGCTACAACATGAATTCAATACAACTCTGTAAGACCGATAAACTTTTAGATTATATGAAAAAAATCATTAATGTGTACATGGTATAATATGTGATATATAATTTGCGGAGTCACTCGATTTGGGTATTTGATTGCAAAGTGATTACAGTGACTGGAACTTATTTCGAATTACTTTCATAACTTAGTTTGTATTTTCAATCCTTCTAAATTCACCCGATATGTTTATAATTGATTATTCAGATTTTGTACATAAATATCGTAATTTTGATTAAATTTGAGCCGAAAAAAAAAAGGAGCGAAGAATAATTGTAACACAAAATAGTAGAATTGAAAAAAGAGAGAGAGAGAAAGAGGAGAGAGTGATAGAGTGAGAGAGTATACAGAACAGAGTTAGAGTACTGTAACACTAATAGTGAGATAAAAACCTATTGCAAAGTTGCAAAAAAATATGTGAGTACCATTTTCTATTTGCGAATGAAGAAAATATATATGTATACGACCTATAACCATAAAACCACGGGCTCGTAATAAAAATAAATGATCGCAGAGGGTGTTTTAGAGACATGGTGCTACATAAATTACGATTTTAAAATATGAATAACCGTAATTTTTTTAACACAAATAAAGTCCTCTATACCATGTATAATAGTGTATGGCTACAGCACTATACTATCTGAATCAGAATAATAATGTCTTCGATGCAAATCTAAAACGATCCAATTTATGTTGTTTATGAAATTCAAATACCACTCACTGGCCGAATGATTGGCACACAGCTAAGACAATCATACCGATTAGTTTAAAACGTACTACTATCATCATGTACAGGTGCATTAAGAAAGGATTTTTCGATAATCACATTTTTATGGATCTAAACACTTCTGGCCTCCGGACTGAATGTAAACATATTTTCATTATTTCGTTACCCAAGAAACATTTTATTCGATTTAATATTTTACCGGTTAAGGTAAATGTAAACGAATAAACTACCAAAAAAAATTTAAAAAATAAATAAATATCATAAGAATATTTCAACGTTTTTCTCGACTTATTTTTTTACGTCTGAAATAGCGATTGCTCCGATCTAAAACAGCAGACAAGAAAGCAACTCGGTCGGTCCAGCGCAATAATAGAGTTAAAAGAGCTCGGAAACAATTCGTCTGAAACGTAACGTATACCTTACGGCCGACACAAGTTTCGTCATTGAGGGCACCTTCGTACGAGTGAAAAAAAACGTTCTTGGATATCTCGACGTGTTCGCGACAGCGAATTAGATGGTGCGTGCAACACGTATGAGACAGCGTGTTCATCATGGAGGCGACGGTTTTACGGACGAAATTATATTAAAATTAAAGTATGTTCGGAAGAATTAAATAACGGACATGAAAAAAAAAAAAAACGTTGACAGTTTTAATAGAACGTTGTCACATAATTATTTTTTTTTAGGGGAAGAGGGGTTCTTAAGCCCCTCCAAGGCATCTGTGCATCTACGATTAGCTGTGTTGTATGATTTCTTCTGCAAAGTGCACTGACCGTAAATAGATGTTGGATCCACCCGATGATCCGTTCGCGGGTGCAAACAACGCGCAATATTTTCGCGGTACGTCCGAAACCGAAATTTCGTTCGCGAAATGATACCGTAAATTTGCGCGCGGAAAACGTTCCACGGGTCAGCGAGCGATCGCGTCGTCGACGAGCGGACGTTGGAATTTTAATTAGTCGAATAGAATTATTTCCTGGTCGTGTTGTACCGCGGTACATGTTAGCTTTCCGACGGCAACGGCGTGTTAAACGTTTAACCACATTACGTACCTCGTCAACTGCGGAAACATATCCCGTTAGTTAATTGAAATAAAGGTACGTTGGCGAACAATGAACGCAAAGCTCTTCTTGCACTTTACAGGGGCGCGCGCATACACACACATGTATATATTTAAAGTATTTCATAATACTAGTAGTAGTAGTAGTCGAATCAATTTTCATTTCGAAGATGATTTATCACATGTTACCGTTTTGATTGCGTGTGTTATCATAGCCGTCGTGACCAATACTGCATTTCACTTACTGTGAAAACCAATAATGGTCTATTGTGATTTTTCCTATGATTCATTATACACTACGTACGTTCATCACAGTAAAATTATCATTTCGTTTGAATTGGTTGCTTTTTTTTTTGGAAAATTAACTGATGATTTAGGTAACATATTTTTTTGTCCACGGAGAAATATTACCGATACTAAAACGAAAACCCATTGTGATTGTAAAATTCATTGGATTCTGAATGTCAATAATCTACAAATACAATATCGAATTGTTAAAAAGGTAAAAATAATCCATCGATTAAATGTAATAGAGACAATTTTGCATAAAATGAAAAACGAAAGAATAAGATTATTTTCATGATTATTATTGTTATTTATTATATTGATCTTAAATACATTTTTTCATAAAAAATGATTAGGTATTCCTCAACTTAAAAAGGCTTTACAAGTTGTTCCGATCATAGAAGTACCAATATTACGTATCCGTACCGCTGTTGTGGTTAGTTTATGCTAGTCATACATCAAAAGTTAATATCAATTCATTTGCGTTCCAAGAAATACTCGATATCAGAGCACGTTTCACATACCAAAACGTCGATCCAACTATGCTGCGAATGAATCTCGCTCTAGAATGATAAAATAATTGTTACACGAATTATTCGTATAGTTTACGACAATCTCGCAACGTCTTGGCCCTTTATATTATTGTTTTTTAATACGTTTACCGTATTGATTTTCTTTGTTGCTATTGCTGTTATTATTGTATAATGTTATTGTTATAATAATTATAACAATTATTGTTTATGCCATTATACTTGTAAAAGCCGATTGACGTTAATTTATTTATAAAAAAAAAATTAGAAAATCACTGAAAAATTACCAAATTTTGGGAGGATAAAAAAACAGAAATCATACAAGTTTAATCATAGAAAATATCAACAACGGACTTAGGCAAAGTGTTTTGGACGAACATGTTATAGTAACGATATGATTAATTTGGGTAGCTTCACTCGTATTTTGCAACAAGCAATAACATCTGTGAGCGGGAGAGATCTGTAATTTTGTCTGCAAAACAAAAAAAAAAAATTATATTCGGGTAGGCACGTCAACGATGCCAACGTCAAAGCACCATCCGTTGCAGATACTACTTCCGTAGAATGGTCCGAACGGACTTAAGTGGTGTTGTAATGATTGTAGTTCCCGAACAAAACTTATCGTCTCTCGATTTTCAGTTGTAAATGTTCAATTTATTTTCACGTTCGTGAAAACGAACAAAAGTGTGAAATAAATTAGAAAAATGGTTTAACTACACGGACGGTTGGGAAACAAGATCGGGTGACCGAAATTGCTCTATTCATGTTGTTGTTTTCTACATGATATTGTACTATTATTAATGAATGGCGATTCTGAGCTCAAAACATCGGGTAGATTCGTTAATGTTCTTAAAAATTGAAGTAGTAAAACCAAATATTTTGATTATAGAAGTTAAGAGTTCTAATTTATGCACAAAACCAAAGCAAAACTAAATTTGAAGAAATCGAGAATTTCAATTTCAAAACTATGAAGTATCTTTATTATACTAATATAAGTACTGAGTAAATGCTTTGAGTTCTTACATTTATTATTCAACGAATAACAACTAAATAACTAATATCTTTCGATCAAGATTTGATGAAATATCCGATTTCATGGAAACTTCAGTTTGTTACGCTTATACGCTTTTTGCTCCTTTTCAGTAAATTATTACTATGTCTACCAAGAAAATCTAATGAAAAGTCTTTTATGTATTTTTTAAGCTATAAAATTAAAAAGTTTTTTTGAATTTCAAACTTCAAAAATGTAATAATTTTTTATCGTTTTGTCAAAATATAATATTCAAACACTCGTAAAAATTTCAATTAATTTTTTTTAGCTCAATTTTTTTCATTAATTAATATGAAGTCACTTGGTAATAAATTTACAAAACTTTATGTCAAAAGAAAGTTATTTTATTGATATCTTACGAAAAAAAGCCAACATTACATTTTCAATAATCTATAAATAGTTCAATAAAATATTTTGAAAATAAAACCATATATAGTAAACGGTAATATTTTCATTGATTGAAAATGTCAAGTTTCTACGATTATTATCTTTTAAGATACGATGAAAACGAAAATTCCATTTCACGAAACCAGAATGCCGTACATTTAACAGTCTTTTTATAACTTTTCGTCAGTTTTTCGTCATTATTAAGAAATTCATAAAATGACCTCCTTCAAAATACCAAAAAGGCAACATTTTCTATCAGAAACCTTTTATGATTGTGATAATCGGGGAAATTCTTAAGGTCAAAAACGTGTATATAGACAAAAAAATAAATAAATAAAAATGAGTAAAGAAAACATATACCTTAGTAAAACCAATAAATTTTCTTTCACTCAAAATCTAAAAAAAAATCATCACATAATAAATAAATTCATTACTTGTATAAATGCGAAAACAATAGTCATTATATTCGAATATAAGTTTTGTAAGTAGAAAAAATGATTTAAAATCAAATTTCAATAGTTATTTTTCGTAAAAATAATGCCATGCCATTATTCAAATTTAAACAATCATAAAAAGTACCGAATGAACTAATTTACAGTGAAATATAATAAGCCCAGCCTTAAATTTTAAGCTATAAAAAAAATAAATATTTCCCTTATCGAAAAATAAAAAATAAGTATATAATCTATATATCTATACTACTATATAAAATGAAGTCGCTTTTTTTTGTTCGCTATAAACTCCGCAACTACTTATTCAATCGTCGTGCAATTTTAAATTAAATAGGACATCACAGAGAAGGTTTAAGGTAAAAAATTAGTCCGATTAAGTTAATAAATAATTAGTTATTATTAATTAAAATAAACGTGTAAATTGTATATATACCTATATATATATAATATTGTACATATTATGCGGGCCACGGGTTTCCTGCTACCTGCAACCTGACCTTTTTGTTCGTCAAATTATATTGTGTTTGATATCGGCGGTGTTCCGAGAAGTTTATCACACGTACACCAATTACATGTATATCCAATATTTGTATTAATATCTTAATAATACAAATGTATACTGCTAATAACCAAGGCAGGTATTGTGCGCTCGCGTCGTCTGGCGTTCCCACTCACTACCATCCACCGCATTCAATAACAATCATACGCCGATGTTATTTTCAATCGTTACGTCAAGACAGTTGCCTTCAGTGTGTTACGTAGATTGCATCGCTGTTTGCCGCTGTTTTTGCTGCGATACTATTGTACAGATTTGAGACTGCTGTTGTTTTTTATATTTTAAAAGCGAATTCATTCAATTCATTCTATATATTAGTATAGTCTATACTGTATAAATCTACAGGACGCATTGCGCTCAAATGAACAAAGCAATAACATTGGACAATTAGTTATATTGCCATCAAGTCTTACGGGGGGACCGAGGTATCTTCATGAAAAAACACATGATGCAATGACTTACGTAAAAAATTATGGTAAACCAGATTTATTCATCACGATGACATGTAATCCACAGTGGCCCGAGATATTAAATAATATCCATACTAATTCAAAACCTCAAGACAGATACGACATAGTAAATCGAGTTTTTCATTTAAAGGTACGAAAGCTGTTAACTCTCATTAATAAACATAATATATTTGGCCCTCCACGGTGTTTTATGTATACGGTTGAATGGCAAAAGCGTGGGTTACCACATATACACCTTCTTCTTTGGCTTACAAACAAAATCCAACCAGACCAAATTGACAGTGTAATTACAGCTGAAATACCAAATAAAGAAGAAGATCAAGAACTGTATGATATTTTTGTAAAGCACATGGTTCATGGACCATGTGGGGCTTTTAACCATAATTCACCATGCATGATTGAGGGGAAGTGTTCTAAGAAATTCCCAAAACAATTTCAGAACAATACCTCTTCTGGTGACGATGGCTATCCAAAGTATAGAAGATTATCATCCAAAGAAGGTAGAAAAATATGTACTATTCGAAATCATGAAATTGACAACAGATGAATTGTACCTTACAACAAACTTTTGCTTAAAGTATTTGATGGTAATATTAATGTTGAATTATGTAGTTCTATAAAGTCGATAAAATATGTAACTAAATATATTAATAAAGACAGCGATCAAGCTACGTTTAGCGTGCAGTCGACAGATGAAGTGGACCAATATCAGTCTGGTCGCTACATTTGTAGCTCAGAAGCAATTTGGCGGATTTTATCATTTAGTATACACGAGAGAGCACCAACTGTTATCCATCTCGCAGTTCACTTAAAAAATGGTCAAAGGGTATATTTTTCAGAAAGTAATGTAAGTGATGTTGTTGATAATCCGCGAGATACGACACTAACAGCGTTTTTTAAATTATGCGCAGAAGATGAATTTGCTAAAACGCTCACTTATGATAAAATTCCAAGTTACTATACATGGAATCAGGTTGATAAAAAGTTTAATCGGCGTAAACAAGGAACTGTGGTGGAAGGGCACCATGGTGTCAAAAAAACCGATGCTCTGGGCAGGGTATATACAATCCATCCTAACAATACCGAGTGTTTTCACTTGAGGATGCTGCTCCATATAGTTAAAGGTCCAACTTCTTTTCAAAGTCTTCGCACAGTGCAAAATGTCATTTATGATACTTTTCAAGGTGCATGCAAAGCGTTGGGTTTATTGGATGACGAGTCTCATTGGAAAAACACGCTATCAGAAGCGTCTATATGTTGTACACCTAAATCACTAAGATGTTTATTTGCTATCATGCTAACGTTTTGTCAAATTACTGATCCTTTGATGCTTTGGCAAAATTATCGTGAAAATATGGCCGACGATAAACTGCATCGAAAACGACAGGAATTGTCATCAAATGATATTAGTTTTGACCAAAGTATATTTGATGAAGCTTTATTTGAATTAAACAAAGAAGTAGAAGTTTTATCGGGAAAATCTATCTATATGGTGGAAAAATTGCTCTTTCGGTAACGTCATCTGGCATTGCAGCGACGCTATTAGTAGGGGGCCGAACAACTCATTCTACATTTAAACTTCCTTTGAAATATGATAGTGACGATACTATGAGTGTCTGTAACGTTTCAAAGCAAAGTGGTACTGGTAAATTGATGCAGGACTGTAGTCTAATTATTTGGGACGAAGCGTCAATGTCCCAAAAAACTCCAGTTGAAGTTTTAGATAGAACGATGCAAGACTTGCATCATAATAATAGTCCTATGGGTGGCTGCACAGTGTTGTTCTCTGGAGACTTCCGTCAGATCTTGCCTGTGGTTACAAGAGGGTCAAGAGCTGATGAAGTCAACGCGTCTTTAAAAAGATCCTACTTATGGCCTTACATAAAAATATTAGAACTTAAAACTAATATGAGAGCGCTATGTACAGATCAATATAATATAAATTTTGTCAAAGATTTACTTTTAATAGGCAAAGGAGAATTTCAAGCAAGGAATGATAAAATAAATATTAAAAGTTTCTGTAATTCAGTACCCACTTAACAAAATTGATTCAAAACGTGTACCCGAACATTCAAAATATATCATCTAAATCATTGAAATGGTTTCAAGAAAGGGCTATTTTGTCACCAACAAATGAGCAAGTCGACAAATTAAATGATTTGATTCTATCTAGGTTTGACGCTCAATCACAAATGTACTATTCAGTTGATACAGTTTTAGAAAAAGAGGATGCAGTCCATTCCCCAACTGAATTTCTTAACTCTTTAACGCCTTCTGGAGTCCCACCACATACACTGATTTTAAACATAGGGGAACCCATTATTTTAATGGGAAATTCGAGCCCACCCACACTTTGCAACGGTACAAGACTACAAATCAAAAAATTGAGAAGTTCATTACTCGAGTACATAATATTTACAGGCTGTGGTAATGGAAAAACTGTTTTAATACCAAGAATACCAATTATACCCTCAGATTTACCTTTTAAGTTTAAACGTATTCAATATCCCGTTAAATTAGCATTTACAATGACTATAAATAAAGCACAGGGACAAACACTTAACGTTGCTGGAATTGACCTAAGCGTTCAATGTTTTTCTCGCGGTCAACTATACGTCGCCCTGTCACGTGTGACATCCAAATTTAATTTGTATATTTTTGCCCCTGATCCAGAAAAAGTTGATAACATTGTTTACAAAGAAATTTTTTAAGTCTTTGAATAATTATCAAAATACTGGCATAATTCATCTTTTGTTCCATCCATAGTTATACCTACAAAATGTACATACACAATTTACATACATATACAATTTACCACTACATACAAAATAATTTTTTTTAAACATTATAAAGAATCCGGTGGCGACGCTAAATTTATATGTCTACATTACCACGAAAACGTGACTAAAAGTGGTCTAAAATAAAAATAATTATTTAACATCCAGAAAATAAATAGCAATTTAATATCTGAGAAATCTTGCAATAGCGAAGCATTGCCGGGTCAGCTAGTATATTATATTTATCTAATATATTATAAGTTTTACATACAATATTATTCTAATATTTTAAGTGAAATACTATGAAACACTAAAATATCTTGCACTTTTCTGTGGTCCGATTTCTAATACTTCCTGTTTTTAAAATCATTTTTCTGTTCATATTTCTATCTGAGTTGACGAGTATTTTTTTTTTTTAATATTTCTCATTATAAAGTTAGAACATATTTTGTTCTTGTCATCGTCCATAAATTCGAACTGCTAAATCGCTTAAACTGAAATATCTCGTAACAGAAGTTACAAATTAAAAATTAAATGAAATAAATCATTCTAATGCATCGATGGTTTGTTTTTGCATTGATTATTAACCTAATACATATATATGCTGTGTATAAACACGTGTTCTGTAATTAAAATACGTATACAAATGTATGCAATATTACATTTTCCGTTATCAGTAATATTTATGAAGACGAACAAATTAAATTATTTCAGAACTCCGATACAATGAGCAGAACGTCGAAGGGAGTTCAAAACTAATTATATACAGTTGAACGGAAATATTAATTATCAAGTATAACTTAAGCATTGCGCAAACAGATAAAACGAAAAATTAACTATATTGCTTAACCGTGGACACAATTGATGCAATTTTTTTTTTTTTTTTAACACCGTTTAACGATAAAAAACCTTAGCTTTTTGTTGAATGGTCAAGTAAGGAACGTGAAAAATATTAACATAATTTTTTTCGAAAGAGAAAGGGACGTATCGTATTAATAGCGTACATTTTTATAATTCACGAAATGTTTAATCGCGCACTAACCTCGGTGTTATTACGGTCACGAGTCCCGGGTAAATGATCGGGAGTCCGGTAAACGGGGTCGCGAGACGAATGTTTCCGAGTGCGTTGCGGCGATATTTTTCCCGTGGACTCGGGCACTCGGCATGTCCACCGCGCGGTCGCGACGCAGACGGTCTTCAAGCGTTTGACGACGAACACGATGTATTCGCGGTCCGCGTTCCATCGATTTCAACGACGTTCTGTTGACAATCTCATCAATCGCGAACCAGATCAAGACCGTAATTTTCCGAACCCTGGGCCGTACGTTTTTTACGGGAGACGGTGAACCACGGCAGAATTAACATTTTTCCAAAGGCCGATGTGTTGTAGACCGCGGCGAAAAAACAATTTAACATCATACGATCTGCGATAAGACCGATAAATTGTGCGAGCTGCGACGATTCGTTTTATGCACCTACGATATTGTACACTATATATTATGTAATATTTACCTATATGTACTCGTGCGCGTGAACTGTTTAATCAATTAATTGTTGCGTTACGTCTTGCGTATACAAAACGGTTAGGTAAATCCAAATGCATTTTTAAGTGTTCACGGAACACAGTTCGGTTCCTTTACTGTTGATGTCAGTTAGATGTCTGTGGAATTGGTTAAAAGTTTAATATTTAACGCAACGCGACGGAATTCACAAAACAGTGTTTGACCAGAACGGCAAACAATTAATCACTATAATAATTTTGTATAATTTTTAACTGTATTTAGTGTCGAATGATTTTTATTTCAAATTCAAACACGAATCAAAAGAAAATGGTGATAAAACGTAGGAGCACACAAAATACGTCGCATAACACGATTAGTCGAACGATTTACGTACATAGGTACGTATTATGTAGTATATAATATCGTAGGCATGTGAAATGAATTGTACAGTTTGCATAACGTGTATCATATCGGTTTTATCGCAGATTGTATGTTGTTAAAAGTTCCCTTGCCGCAGTTCACGCATCGACTTTTAGAAAAAAATAACTTTTGCCGCAATTTACATAAGGCCCGCTACATGCGACAGTCGAGCGTTCCAATCGCAACGATCGGTCTTGAAATCGAGAAGAACGACGTTGAAAATATTGCATGTTTTATAGACATTTTCTCGTTGTAACCGTTTACATTATGTACTCGCAACGGCGTATCACGGATGCGGTACGGTTTAGGACGTGCGCGGTCCTAGCAAATGTTTCGGTCGTACGGACTTCCGGTTCCTGCGTGGTAATCTGTCCGCGGCCATCGTAAATCGTTTCGTTATCCTTAACCGTCTCTGTTTCCGAAACGGTACGACCCTGATGCACCGATTCGACGTTTAAATATGAATTCTTAACGGTTTACAAAATACGGTTTTAATCACGTACGTCGTTCGAAAACGGAAAGCCCGTTCTCCCGCGTTTCTCGATTCGTTCTGAATGTATGCTAACCGTCCGCCGTAAATTATTTTACGCGGTCGTACAGTGCACTACAAAATATTAATTACTACCCCCGCGTTCCCGGACATTTGTTTCCCTTGTGGTTTTTTTTTTTCTTTTGTTTCCACGGGACTTCAAACGTTTGAAACATGTTTTACTGTACACAAATAATGAGTCATACACGTTATTACCGCGATGAGGTTTCGCCGTCGCTCCGAGATGATTTTAATTTTACATTTAAAAATCTCGACCCCGAACGATAATTGTTATCGAGTGAGCCGACGACGGCAGCGATATCGACTCGGCGGCTTTCGAACAGGTATACCCGTTTCGCACTCCTCGACCAGATAAACTCACGGCGTACTTCTACCGTTACATTCCCTCCGGCCGTGTTCGTTCCTGCTACAATACCTAATACGGGACAGGATCTTGTTCCATGTCTCCCGTAAAACTCGACCGGAGAACATAAATTAACAACATTTTAAAAACCGTCTGCAGCTATGCGCGCAGTATGTTGTGCGTGTACCGTTTAATTGCTCTGCTGTTGAATTCGATTTCATTACACGATCGACAAGACTTCCGTGCGGTCCCCCAATCAAGTGTACTTTTCTACGATCCGTAATATGAACACAGTTGTTGCTGTTGTCGTTATAATCCGTTCTTAAGCCAGGATATACACTTACAGGAAAATTCCCTCATCGTGTTTTTATAAATAATCGTCCTAGGTAAATTAATATTGCATTTTTATCGAAATATACATTTTTTCCGTCTAAGGCTATCTTATATATAAATATAATTCAGATTTTGTAGGCATTTGATTTTCTCTCAATTCGATCTAAAATGAAACTGTATGTTCACTGTACGTTTGATTTATTCATGGTAGAATGGAAAAAAAAACAGAAATCTTTATTTTATTGTTTTTTTTTTAATGATTTATTCTATCTTTTTTTATATTTTATATCGTACGAGAGCAAAATGATCAATGCTTGTGACTTAATCAGTCCATGTCGTAAAATTTGATATAATGGGTAAGATAAAATTTTTTAACTCTGCAGTGTTTGTATCGTAACATATATAAGCTACTGTTGATATCAAAAATGTAAATAGTTTTAAATTGCAGATTCTGAGCGAAACAAATAATGCATTGGTGTTATCACAAAGTATTTTTTTTTTGTGTCTACGTACACGATTTCTACTAGAAGGATCACAATCATGAGAGATTTAATAATTACACGAATAAGAATTTTAAACTTGTTACCTTGATTTCTTAATTAACTCAAATTGCCTACTAAATGCAAAACAAATCATGAACTTCATCTAAAAGAGTTCAAAAGTATCAACATACCTTACCGTATTGTATAAATTAAGCATAAAAAATAGCAATTCTTATTCTCTTAGGCATTGAAGTTTATATACTTATCATTGTTTAATATTTTGCTATACGATTTCAGTTTAACACTTAAGATTCTAAATCCAGTTGTAGTTGCTTTTTGTGAAACTGTTATTAATATTTTAATGTAGTGCATGTGATTTCATATCATTTTAAACCACAGTTGTAGTTTATACCATTATACCAGCAAATTGATATTTAAGGTAATTTATGCACTAATGAAGATTAGTTTTAAAATCATAAATCATTTTACGCCAACCACATATTTTAAATGTGTAAACATAGAAAAGTTTTTAATATTTTTTATGGTTTAATAATTTTATAACATAATCGTGGCATACACTAATATTTATACTCATTCAACACGAACATTTTTAGACATACTAGTGGAATACTAGTAACAATATAGTGCTCTTTCAAAAACAAAATCAACCCCTGCGTGCTGGTTATAACATTATATATATATCCGAAAAAAAAAAACGTATAAAAACAAGAATGTGATCGATCGGCTTCTCGTCGCAGAAGATTTCGAGAAAAAAAATAATAATGGACGTCTAAGAGATAAATTGGTGGAATGTTCTGAAAATGGTTTGTGTTATCATACATGGATTTTAATTTGAAAATTTAAAGCAGACGTGAGTAATCGTATTTCAAAAATTAATCCGATAAGATTAGCTTTAAACTATATTATACTCATTGGTGTTCGAAACCTTAAAAATTGCGAAAATGTTATTAAATTCAACGATGATTTCAGTGAACTTTCAAGACATTTGACTCCGGTTGCCACGTAACAACAACGGACTAAAGTGTTTCGTTATTATACCAAAGATTTATTTTACTGCTTAAAAACGTTTGACGAATAGCGTTTGCCTCCAACAACCTGAGCCGTAACCTAATTTAAAAATCGAAAAAAGTTTCACTGCGGCCACCGAATATAATCATATAATTATGTGGGGATAGAATACGTTCGTTTTCCGTCCCGTGCACTCCAAGAGTCCATAAATGATCATTAAACTTTAAATAATGGTAAATTTTCACTTTTACCGTATCAATGTGCCACATAAAAGTAATTTATGAACGATTACGTATACCAACTTCAAGTTTGTGTTGAATACAATATAGTAGGTATATGCTAACAAGTGTTAACGGAAAAAAAGTAACCCACACACCCACACACATACACACATCATTGTTAGACCAATAGCTTTCGCGTGCATATATAAATAAATAAATAGGTTGCGCGCCGGGGTCGATATAGTTAATGGCTCGTAAATTATGCTTATTATAATTTAATAATAAGTATATTGGCTTTTTGAAAAGTTCAAAATAAAATATTAAGCTGGACATGCACGGCGGTGTGGTAAAAAAAAAATCGATTTTCAAACGAATAACATCGCATAATGTACCTATAATACACACGAACAATACTACAATATTTATCCGTCAAATAAATAACTAGCTCGAAGGAAAACATATTTTCGGACTTGTTCCAGTGGTCTTCCAAAATTTTCGCGTAGGCGTTTTGTTTCGCTGTTTCACGATGGGCGTAGGGCTACTGGATGAAATTCTTCTGAATTCGATGAGCGAAATGTCGTCGAATCGTAGCACAACCACTGACGAACTGCAATCGCGACACCTACACATAATTGTATTTCGTGAATACATTTATGGCTCATGGTAGCTGGTGAATCGGATAGTCGACGAGTAACCTAAGTCGATGGTTGACACCTCATTCATAGGTATGACAGTAATAATTCGTAACTTTTAACGTTACGTTGAGTTTAAGTATCGCGTGAACAATCCATAGGGTTGTCGATATTTTCAGTTATTCATCAATGCGCTATTTTAGACTATTACTTAAAAGTAATTAGCTTTGGTTATTTATGAGGTATTTTTTAAGCTCTCCTTGACCGCGTATTTTCTGAAAATTGTGCTCTTTTGAGGTGAGCCCGGGTTGGTGTGCGCGTTGTGTTGTATCGTACGTCACGCGTTTCGGATGTTTTGCTTATGTGTGCCCATATTTCCACCGTTTCGAAAGGGTTGGACCTCAGAGTTGAGGGTTTGGCACGTATGGAAATATTTTCTTATAAATATTTATAAGTGGACCGAAAACCTGGCCAAGGACCCGCAATTTAAGGGGCCTCGCGTCTTTCGTGGGATTTAATAATTTGTAAACCTACAATTTTATATAATATTATATACAAAATTATATAATAAAGAGCCCACGGTCATGTAAAAATGTGTATAGTATTTTAATCCTCAACTTCGACATAATGTTTAGTGAGTACCTTTATTGTGGTATAAAACAGTATAGTTATAAACCAATAGACAATAATGTGTTGTCGATGGAAAAACATTATATTCACACTGAGGAAAAATGATTTTACAGAAAAATTATGTAAAATACAAAATCGTGCCGTAGGCAAGTACCGAGGCGTGCACGGAAAATATTTTTGAAAAAAAAAAATCTAAAATGCCAAGGCCCCGTGAATAAATCCCGGGGCGGGCCTCGCAAAACGTCCCGCCGACGGTGATCGCTCGCAGCTTGTTTCGCTCAGCCCTCTCTACCAGACGACGCGCCGATAACGTTGTCGTTTCGTTTCATCGCGTCGACGACCGCCGATACAACTTTGAATCAAACCGTTGCGAATAACTGTTCGACAACCCGCAAAAGACGAAACGAGGATGGAGAAAAACGACGGGATTGAACGTCGGAATCCGGTTGGCGATTCGAACGGAAACGTCCACGAAAAAATCGATGTTAGCCAATGACTTTTAAGACTCTCGACCGGGACGACGGTCCAGGCCGTGGACCGACACGGGCGCGACTTCGTCCGGTGCGCGCGCGGTCGGTCTGCCACTTGAACCATTACGTATGCGCGCGAACGGTGCATGTGCAACGACGGTTCAGGGTTTCCGGTCACGCCCGCGGCAGATGGCCGGGCAAGACACCCGCAACGGCAGTCGGTGTAACAGTATTAAAAACGAATATAAAAACCAATTAAGAAACGTCGAACCCGGTGCGTACGTAGGTCGCTGCCGGACGACGACGACGGGCGTGGTCCTGCGCGTTAACGACACCGCACGCCGGTCGCACCGCGGGCACAGACGTTGGCCTTTGTGCCTTCGTTTATTGTCCGTTTGATTATTATTTTTATTTTTTTTTCCACCGCCACTGTTTCCACCCCCGCACGTTTAACAACCGATTATTATACTCGTCATTGTTATTACGATCGTTTTTGATTTGTTTCGACCGAATAACGGGCGCCCCCCTCCCCCCGTGTTCAGCTCACCGATCCTGTAACTAATCCTTCCGACGTTCGCGTCCTCCGATCGCCGCTCATTTTTTTTTCAGCCGCCCCTTGACTGCTCTTTCAACGACGTACCGTGACCGCGAACGCACGTTCCACCGTCGACGGTCATCGCGACAATAATTGTTCGTGATCGATCCGAGGCGGACACTTTCAGCCGAAAAACCGTTCGTTCGTCGTTACGTAACAGCGCGTCATGACGGTTTGTTTCGAGAGTGAATCAAAGAATCTTACTCGCACGACGAGTAATATCCGCTATTTATTTTTTCACCGTATTGCGTTTAGGACTGTTCCCCGCACGTGTATCCATGGCCCTAACTTGGGGCAAATGTATAGTTGCGTATCAACCGATCTATATAGTTTGACTTGTTTATAAATAAATAAACTTAAATACATTGAAAACAGAAATTTTTAATATTTTATAACTTCTAAACAAAAAAACGCCACTTTACTACTTACATATTGTTATATAAAATTATCTAACTTTATGTTAATGTATTTAATATATATATATGTATATTAATATAGTAAATAATCTAACTTTATGAGATAATAAGATAAGTTACAGTTGAAAATTAAGATTTAAAAATAAACTGTACAGTAATAGCTATAACCAGTTGTTTTGTACTTATTTTAGAACAAGGTGTGTTAATATCAGAGGGGTCATTGCCCCTCCTACTTCATTCTATTTTCACTTCCTCCCCCTCCCATATTAGCATATGCGTGTGTCAAAAAATATTCCCAACTCGATTATCTCAGGACAATAATCATACAAAACTGCATAACAATTATAAACAGATCATCTTATCGGATGTTGTTTACGATGCGCTCAACGATCGAAACTCGAAAACTGTGTAAGCCATAAGGTTTCGGACGGTTTCAGTACGGTTACTATACTCCCGAATACGTGTAGCGTTAACTCTGCGCCGCCGAATCGGTTTAAAGACCGAGTGAGGGTTCACTTAACACAATCGGCGAAATTTACGCCTATGTACGGCGGTTTTTAAAATACTTTCGACATCGGGTTTGGGCGTAATAACAAGAATATGAAAATGGGACGTGTATGTTGTGCATCTTCAGTCCTCCAGACGTACGGACTTCAGTATTTGTTTATGTTCCGATACCAGATGCGATATCTACGGAAACGTTTAAAAAAAACCTGTGCTCCGCATTCATTCCTCCGTCGTGTATGCTAATCTCACACGGTTTCCTCGTGTCCTCTGTCCCCCCCATTACGTTTGCGAATTCCAATGTTCACCTCGTGGACCGTTCGCATGTGTTATGGTTACCATTTGCCGACTTGGAACGTTTGGATCCATGGACTCCCGTCTCATCAGTACTTTCGCACTAGGTAACGACACGCTTAAATATAATATATTTTAAAAATATCTCGAGCACATCGGCGGCCACGCGCTCCGAACTCTGCACTTAATCATAACGATTTTATTTTACGGTTATTTTACGGTATTTTACGGTTATACGTCTGTTATCGATCGTTTTGCATTGGGTCATAAACGTATAAACGTACAATTATCTCGCGGTCATTTGTACGTCCACTAGTTTCGAGAAAAATAACCTTCCCGACGACTGCTGACCATATTATAAAAGTGTATATATATACGAAATCATTCGAGTGGTGAAGAAAATATTATTGATTACTGCTAACAGACACGGTAAAGAGGCGAACGAGGGGAAACTAAATTAAATGTATTATTATTGTTATGGACATTCACAGAGTGTTAGTTTTATTTTTCATTTTTTATTGTATCCTCTAAATAATTTAAATATAATATTACGCTATTGTATAATGATATGTGTAAGAAATCACGCTTATAAATGTAAAGGATCTAGGTTAATGGAAAAAAATAAAAATTAGACTAGTTGAAAAAATTTAATAATAAAAAAAAAAAAAAACACTGACCCATTTTTAATCAGATCGTTTTGTTCGTTTCCAAAACATAGATGATATCTGCAGATTTCTAAATGTATTTTTACTCTTCCCATACGACACGTAGAATATATGTTATAAAAAATAGTTCCTGGTTAAATTTATCTGCGCCAATAATCGGTTTGTATTTAACTGTATGATTTGTGGTTAAAATATAAATGAAAATATTTACCAGCAAGGTAAACATTGAAGTACGAAAGAAAAACAATAAAATATTTCACTTTATTCTCAAACGCTAAGAAAAATAATTATATCCAGGTAAATATTCAGTTGTTTTTCATTGACTGTAGTAAATATTTTATGAAATTTGTATTTCGTAAATGAAAAAATAAGCCTAAGAGTAATGTTTTAAACACTCTAACGTATTCAATGACCTAAAATATAAAAACTGTTTATTTTTTATTTTATTTTTTATCATATCTACAGTGCAATATTTAACATTTTAGTAAATGAGACGCTAAAATAATAATTTCAACTCCGGATTGTACTTTGTTCTTCTTTGAACTCCTTGTAAATAATTTATCCCGATAAACATTTATTTTTAAAACTACATTAAGCTTAAAACATTTTTAGTTTTTTTTTTCAGTATAATATACTATATTATAAGCATTTATTAGCGTTAAAAAAAAGTCACTGTTTTTTGTTTACAAACTATAATAAAATCGATTTTAAATACTTTATATATATATAAACAAGTTAATCATTGATTTTAGTTTATATCATTATCCAAACAAATGTAAGAGAGATTGATCTTCAAAAAGTTGGTCATTGAAATATAGGTATCTATATGACAATAATTAACCTAAGTTCATTATATTTCAATCTATTTGATGTTCGTTTACAATTTTGTACACATTTGATATGAAGTAAATATATATACCCTTTGACATTAAATTTTTCATTTTATCAGTACTTATTGATACCTAAGTAAAATTCAATGGAATTTTTGCACTTGACGATAATGATATATGCTCATTTACGTATGATGATTTTTAATATAAAAACGAAAAGAAAAAATATTCAAGAATTTGAACAACACCAAGCTGTCTATTGTAATATTGTGATAATCGATAAATTATGTCTCGTTTCAACGTTAGAGTTTCAGCTCTAAAGCACTTTGTAAAATACCTCTAGAAAAACCGACGGTTTATTTATGTTTAAAATAATATCAATATTAACTAAATTTCTTGTTGATGCTTACTCGAATGAACAAAGTTATAACCAAGAAATCGAATTCGAGGAAAAGCATATTACTACTGCGACGCCGTTCATGTTTTATGATACACCTGAACGAATAAAAAAATTAATTACGGTAAAAATCTAACCTTTAAATATCACGTAGCTTGTTAGACCAGCGTCACCAATAGTGGAACGCAACTATAATAACGTATTGTGATAAATCGAAGTATTATGAAATACCGGAACCGTTAAATATACCTCCAACGTTAATAAATTCCGTATTCAAAATGTTTTGTTCCGAAAGATTTAGCGCCTTTGATTCGCTTTTGGGCTTTGCTTGGGGCTGTTTCGTTTCATTGTCGTCATTTGGCGCCAGTATTTCGAATAGATAAGTAATTTTTATCTAGATTAATATAATACAGCTCGAATGTATCTAGATAATAATAAAACATAATTTAATTCATATTTACCTAGATATTTATAAGGACAATCATTTTTTTATCTAGACAAAAATAATAAAAAAAATACAATTTCAAAATTAGTGTAAACCTAACATAGTATTTTTTTTTATTATTGTTGTATTTGATTTTGCCATACAGAGTTATAGCAAATTTACATAGCTCAAACACAGATTTTATGTTCATCATTTTTTTAGGACTTGCTATGAACATAACAATGTATAAAGAACAGGTAAAAACTGATAAAATATTTTTGAAATTTAATACCGAATTTAGATTTTTTGAAATAGGCTGGTAAGAACTTAAACGAAACCCGATACTACACAAATTGGAAAAAATGATGTTAACTTGTCCATTATACTGACTAGCCTACCTAGCCGTGACGGAAATCGGACTTACTTTATCCATACCGGGACGGAATTTGTCAATTCCCCATTTGATGTCCACGTAATGTTTTTGATTCCCGATACGAGCAACGAGTGCCACGCGTTCAACTAAAAGCCTGCGATTTCAAACCGATCCGATAACATTGATGTGTTCTTGTTCGTCGCGAACACAAAACCTACCAATTTCCGAGTTAATGCGACGGACACCAAAATGATTTGTAACCACCTGCTCACGTTGTTATTCGACCAGGTGCATTGCATCGTAACATTATCGATCAAATCAAGCAGCTGAAGTGACCGGCTGATAAACAACAGTTCGAGTCAAACGTTCATCGATTCATTCCATGGCAGAACGGTGTCTTCAACTTCAACTTTCAAACTCAGGTCTCCTTCCGCTAGCAGTATAAAACGATAGAACCCAATAAACACTACTCTATACTCTTCCTCTATATCGTTGTTTCTACGCCATAAAATGAATCGTACGACTTATTTTCATCATCATGGTTCTAAGATTATATAATCTCCCATTCGCCCGTTTGCACCATTTTATTTCTGGCAGTCAATTTATTAGTTTGCTCGTTAATTTTTGAAATTTCCAATAAATATCGTTAAAATACTCAATGATTTGTTGCACATCCCCGATTGTATTTGATTATTTTTTGTTATAAGTTACAAGATAACTCCTTATTCCGAATAATGTACACAATATCCCTGTCTCTCAAAAGAGTGTTCAGTTATATTTTACAGCATTACAATTAGACGTATTAATCGTACAGTAGACATTTAATTTTGACAAAACCAAAATAACCCTCAACATGGTCAAATTTTATTTTGAAAACATTAATACCCGTTTATTATATATTGTATTACATCAACGGAAAGTATTTCAGTGACCACCACTTATTCAAATTGTTTACTATATAAAGTTATTATTACGAAACTATGGTTATGTTAACATTTTCGTAAACTACAACCCAGTTATTGTTGATGGTCATCCTGTTTTCAATTTTGGTTTACAGATAAAATTTATCATATTATATTGTTGTTGATTGATTATCGACGTAAAAAAGGTCCATTACGGATCTTTATTACTACACTGCAAAAAGTTTACGTAATTTTCTTGTATACACATTGAAATGTAATTATGTTCATACACGTCTTTGTTCGTAAATTTTAGTGAAATCATTATACAGTAATTTATTTTAATGTTCAACGTGCATTACATTTTATAAAGATAAACGATGTAATAATAAATAATATAATATCGTATAATATTTTATTATGTATTTGTGAACAGTTTGAGCTTATACATTATGAGAAACTTTGAATAAACAGAACAAAAAAATAATATGTAAAACGTTTGACTAACAATTACGTCTGTAGCAGTATACTGGTTGACAAATTGTCGTTCAAATAGTAACAATAGGGTTATTTCTTTACTTGCATGAAACAACCAACATCGATAAAGGATAAGGTGTGAGACCCGAAGTTAAAATGGGAAGGGTAGGAATACATTATACCGTGTTATGATTTGCATATCTAATGACACTATCCACTTAACAGGTGCAGGTGGCCGGCTATGTAGACAAGCTTGTCAGCTGAACTATGTTCGCCGACACAGCGTAGATATCTAAAAAACCTTTTAGAGAAAACATCGATTGTGCCGATGCACATACTATAAATGCTAATCATTAAAATCCTAATGCTCCGAATCCCCTTCTGTAAAAAACGAAATAATAAGGATCTACGCATGACCGATAAAAAATTATTATTATTATTATTTCATTATAAATATTATTCACGGTATGCTAGACGGCTATATGGTAGCGTTGAAAAATATCGTGCCTGTAAGGTAGGTTTGTTTTCGAACTTCATGAAATTTTCACAGGTAGTTTAAACACATATTTAAGTTGACATTTCGAAACCGAATTGTATCATGGACGCGAAGACAAATAAAAAAGTTTTTCCTTCTACTTTATGAAGCTAACATAAGTCGTGGATGGGTTTGTTCAAATAAATTTGATCCACTAACTTCCTAAAAAAAATACGGCGAGTTGAACGTTTGGTTTTTATGATATAAATTTATTTTATTTAATAAGCATATTATTTTATTTTACATCAAATGGATTTCTGTCTGTTTGTTCTTTATGCATTTCTTAACGGCTCGACTGATTGCAACGAAATTTGGTACAGAGATATATTAGACCTATGGGCAGAAGATAGGCTAAGTTAAAAAGTGATAGGCCCAACACCGGGAGGTGCTCAAACAGACATTTTGAGATTTACGATGGAAATTTCTGTTTATAGATGTTTGCTATTAGTTTCAATAATAATAATAACGTGCGAAAGAAATTATTATCCCTGAATTAGTTATTATTATTTTCTATTATTTATTTCCATAACACGTGCGTTTCCTTTTTTTTTTTCGTTTCCGGTGTGACTCCCTTTTCCAATGACCAACAACAAAGTACAAGGACAATCGCTACAAGTGTGTGGACTGAATTTGGAAAATCCAACTCTTATCACACGAACAGCTGTTCGTTTATGTGACATGCTCAAGCGTCGGAAAACCTTCCGATTTATTTGTGTACGCACCAGAAGGAAGAACAAAAAATATTTTGTATCTAAATGCACTTCAATAAATATCATGCTACTGAATATTTTAATTGTCAGATTTTTCTCGATAAAACGAATAAAATTACATAATTATAAACTAAATTGAATATCTCTGTAAGATTATTACGTAGTATATTTTAACCGTTATCTATTTATATGTATATAAATATACCCCTAGCATAATCACAGGTAACGAATTTAACACACACAGCTTGAGACATATAAGAGGTAGGATTTTTAATGAGTTACGAAGTGCACGGGTTCGGTTAGTATATATATTAGCATAAATTGCGCTGATTATTTATAATAGAATATCAATTACCTTAAATTATAATATGTAAATGAATATGTTTTTCTTAGGACTTGTTATGTGAATTACCTATACAATATGTTCGAACACTTAATATTAAAACAGCTAAATATGTCTTCACAAACAACAATTTTGATTTTATTGTTACACGGAATACTTAAAATATTTATATTTATATTTATATTCTGTAAACTGTTATTTCTAGAAAAAAGTGTTCTTCGTCAATAATAATAATTTATGTTTAACCTGAAAATTGTATTAAACGTAGTCTGTAAAAACAGTCAATATAATAATACGAATTGAACACCCTCAAATTAAAATTAAGTGTCTTAAGGATGATGTTTGATGCAATTAGTTTTCAAACCGTAATTCCACGGCACGCGAATCTTTAAACCTTTATACAACTTGAATTCAAAAGTTTAATTTACATGTTAATTATTACGTATTGATTATTGCAATCCTTAGGGTATTTCTCGAGTATTACGTCATTATTAATTCGGTCGATAAACGAACGTTTTCGGCCGAAAACGGCGTGAATATTTGTATTATTAGTAACTCCAACTACGGACAGGGAAACAAAACCGTACATTTAACTATTGAACTAAAACACGTGCACATATTGTGGATCACGTACGTCGTTGTACCGTAATAATAGTATACTTTATGGATATACTACAAATTGAGTTTTTTCGAACTTTTACATACCATAGGCATATATTGCGTTTTCAAGATATTTCAGACGAGTTTGCCAACTTATTTTTGATAGTCTTATTTTTCTTCAGTTCAAATTATGACCGTATATGTAATATGGTTTCTTTGAACCCCATCCGCCCGGGTGTATTTTTTTCTCGGTCAGGCCCAATACCATACGACGATTGTGCTGTACTGTGTGTGTTTAGAAAATAATTCAAAACCATTACACGACCGCGCACGGGCGAAGCAATAATTATTACGATGCGTTCGTTGATTTCGATAAAAACGATATTCTAGCATGAAAACGCAACGAACTTCAAACGAGTGCGGTGCAACGCCGTCGAGTTGTCGTAAACGATACGAACCAATTACAAAATAATATTCTGTTGCGCGAGCTTTTTACAGAAGTTGGGCGGACGGGTAATCGATCGAAGTCGAACTCGTTCGGTCTAGGGATCCGTTTCAACAGCAAGAACACACAATACTATGTATTCAAGGCCGTATTTTAGGGGTGGTTTGGGGAGACAATAGCCCCTCTGAAATATTTAATGGGGTGGAAATATTTTTACAATGATTCTAAAGAAAACCAAATCGATATTTTTACGTTCTCAATGGAAAATTGTTTTTGAATACATATTTAAAATTATATAAAAAATAAATGTTATACTATAAAATCATATATATTGTTTAGTAGCGTACAAAATGTATAACTATTTATGGGTATTTTATCTGACATTGTATTTTATTGTGATATAGGTATTGATTTAATCTTGATTTGTGATGGATGGGAAATTCACACCGAAAGGTACTAAATTATTGAAGGGCATCACCATGGGTCTGATAAAAGACAATTTTCTATAACATTATTTATGTAATTATAACTCAGTTATTATTTTGGATTTGATATTAATTATAAATATTGTATAATAGTGTACTGAAATGGGGAAAATTAATTACGTGCGGCTTTTTAATGAATAGTTGGAGACACTTATTTTCAATTTTGCACTTCATGAACGAGGGGTGGCAAAATGTTGTTGCCCTTGGACGGAGAAATCTTCAATACGACCCTGGATATATCATCTGCGCGTTTCGGAAATAGCCCAACAACCGCGACGGACCGAGAAACTTTACAAACTATACGTGCACAGTCTGAAATGGGTTTATCACAACATACGCTCGAGGTGTTGCGGGACCGCTCGGACTTAGGGCCATAAGTATTCGAATCGGCACCAATGTTACAAGGTCCAACTTCAAAGGTACAACGTATTCTGCCGTTGTCGCGAGGCTAGTTGAAAGTCAAAAGGTTTCGATGAACGTAAACATTTCGACCAGGTCCGATGAAAACAAGGCGCTACGGTTCGTTCAAGCGTTAGGATTAGCGTTTAGCATTTGAACACCTGGGGGCAACAACAGGACATCTCCAATAAACTACATTTTTCAGGGCGAACAAACAACTATTTTAAAATTCAAATTATAACTTTAAAATTTAACAAAATCACATTTTGATTTAATTTTAATGATTATAATAGAGACTAATACTTAAATGATAAAAATAAAATTTTAAAATAGCCAAAACAAAAAAAATAAAACTTAAGAGATGTCTGGTTGTTGCATCGTTATATTTTGATAAATATGTAATATTATTATTATTATAAAATGTTTCTGGTAGGTATATTGTTGTTTAATTTAATTTTATATATTTTGGAATGTGTGTGTATTCCAAAATAATAAGAATTTATTATTATTATTATTGATAAATAAATAAATAAAACTTTTTATCAGTGTACTTTTTCATGATAATATATAATATTTTTAAACAAAATTTCATTAAACAAAATATTGAAATAAAATAACTTATGATTTTATGTAACAAACAATTAGCAATAAAATATGGTAAGTTCTACATTCACATATTTCAAACAAGTTTATATAAAAACAAAATCAACAAAATATAAATGAAAGTAAAATCTTTTAAAACATGTCTAATAATACATAATTTTTAAATAAAATCTCAGTTTAAAATTAATAACTAAATAAAAATTTTTATAAAAAATACTTCTTTTTATAAATATAACAAAATATTGAAAAAAAAAAACAAATTAAAGTAAAATCTTTAAAAACATAATAATACATTATTTTTAAATAAAATTTTAGTATTAAACTTAATATTCTTATTTTATTCAGTCTTCATTACAGTATTTATCAATTAATGCTTCAGTATGTTCATCTTCACCTGATCTAAGATTTGAATAATACCATAAGTATTCAGAAGGAACATACTTTGATGTCAGATCTCTCACATCTATCAGTTAAGCTTTTTTAATACTCAATGGTCCATTGTATAATAAAGAATCATTTGTTGGTAGGCTTAATGTAGTTTTAGGTTTTTGAAGCATTTCTTTGCATTTCTCAAGCATGGTCTTAGGCAGTAGAATGTGCAGATATACTTGAATATAACCCATGTTGTGTATATTCTATAAAACGGTAAGATAGAATAGAAAAACTTGTTTTGCTCCTATTATTGACAGTTTTTTTAAACAAAGCTTTGGTATGTTGGGAGTAATTCATTATCATATTTTGTTCAACATTAATTACTTTAAATTTCTAACACGTATTATTATATTATATACGAACTAGATTTTATAAGTTTACGGTAAATAAACACTTTCAAGTTTTCTTCGTCATTTTTATATTATATAAAAAGCCTGATAGCATGGAAAAAACTATGACCCGGCTCTGGGTATCTGTGAATTATTTTTGTTATTCCGTATATTTTGTTAGTCGTAATTGTATATAAAAATTGTGTTAACGCAAAATTTTTATTTTGGGCACTACAGTTATCCGAAAAAAGATGTACTGTTTTTACAGATCGATTCATAATGTTAGAAAAGTAATTATGTAAGAAGCTTCATTCATGTAAAACTTCATTTTGACCTTTATGGGCTGTAACCTTGTCGTAAATAAAAAAATAAGATTTTCCATTTCTTCCGGAATGTATACAGAAGTTGTAGACCCATAGTTGTATTTTGTAAAAGACGTCCCCAGAAGGGATGTGTGGTAATGGCATATTCTGTAGGAAATCAAATAATACGACATCTATCTCACTATTTTCTAACTTATCTTCTTCAAATTTTTGTCTTAAATCAACATAAAAAATTCCGCTTTAGAAACGTGAAGTTGTTATTCCGTTTCCATTTTTTTTTAATTCGTTATCTTTTTCATCCGCTATTAAATTTTGAAGTCTATCATACATCTGGCATATATCAACACGTGGATAATCAAATGATAACTTATAATTTGTTGAAAAATATTTACGATAAAAATCATACGAAACTATTGGTTTTATATTGTTATTTTCCTGCATTTGATTCCATTTTTCATTTTCGTATTTAATCAAATACAACTCATACATTTTCATTATATTAAGGTCTGGAGATAAATATCGCATTCAGTCATTTTTTATTCGACTATAGTGTGATTCGCGGGCAGGGAAACTTTCTATATGAGTTTGAATTTGAAATACTATCTGTTCATTTATTTTATTACCTCTATTTACGTGTTTCCAAAAGTGGGCATTAACTAGTTAAAAAACTAAAGTTAAGTTAAAAATTATTTTTTTACTTTTTATCTTAACTAGTTAGTTTATTTTCTAATAAACTTTTTAACTTAACTAAATTAATTGGCAGTTGAAACAACTTAGTTTTTTACAATTGATTTAAAAAGGATTTATCTAGTTTAAATTTTTTAAATTTTTCGTTTATACGTAAATATTAATTCAAAAATTAAATAATCATGTAAAGTAAAATGGTCGCATACACTGTCAGATGTCATATAAGATTTTGTAGGTTGGCGGCCCACCTTTGGTTTTTGGGTTCTGGATACAGAATGTTATATACCATATAAAGAGTTTTAACTATAAAGATAAATAAATATGGTGGTAAGTGGCCCCTTGATGTAAATTGTACAATGTCATAGTATTTTTCAAACACTTCAGCGCCAATGCTGTATATTATGATAAAAAATTCAATAGAATTTTTTATTATAATTTAGGAAATAAATCTTTCTAAAGAACGCAGTCACTTTTTATGTGATCTACTTACTAATTAAAAAAGTAGATTAACTTTATTTAAACTTTTAAGTTAATTTTTTTTCCTATTAACTTATAACTTATCGAATTAAATTTATGAATTGTTAACTGTTAATATTTAATTTATTGATCTTGTGTTCTCATAACTTAACCCGAGTTAATTATTTTCATTAATTTGCCCACCTTTGCGTATTTCCCGCGTTTATCTAATGAACTTGGTTCATTTTTTTGAAGTGACTTTATTATCCTTTGAACTTTGTTTTTCCTGATTCCCAAAATTGAAAAAAATGCTTTCTTACAAATTCTTTTTTCTACTTCTTTAATTATCATAAAATATGTACAATTGATTTAGGTTTGCTGTTATCAGTCATAGTTGGTCTAAGCTTTGCTACGCTATTTAATTTAATTAAACCCACAATATATGTATCCTGCTTCCCTTTATTTCCAATTTTATTAAACATATTTATAATTACATTTTTTTTCTACATCACTTACTTTAATGAAACATTTGTTTTTACACTTGCAATTTAGTTCGATTTTCCTCAGTAAAACTATTTTTCCACGCAAACTGATATGTTCTTCTCCAGACGCCTTTGTATTCTTACATTTATTGCGTTTCAAATTTTCAGTATTTTTAGTTTTTTTTTACCTTTAATTGCCTGTACGTCGTCTCCTTCATTCGAAACTTCAATTATACGAACTTCGTCATCATATTCCACATTAAAGGCGTATCATTCCACTTTTTTTTTATTTCGTATGCTACCACATAATGTTTCGTATGCTACCACATAATGTTTCGTATTTGGAAACTAAGTTCGAAACTTCGATCGGTGAATTTGGATTTCCATAATCCGGATCATTAATTGAATTGTCAAAACTTAAATCACTTATACTACTAATATCACTCATTATTAATTAATATATTTAGAACAAATTAATTATAAAAACTTAAAAAATATGAATTTATCATTAGAAATATTACTTTATTTATTATTGATAAACATTATCAAAGAATAATGCCGCGAAAAGCAATAAAATAATATCACGATACCAAAATATCATGTGTATACAATTTACAGTATAACCAACATTTGGTGCAACAACCAGGCATATCCAGATATGTCCTGTTGTTGCATTAAATAATAAACCCGACATCTCTATTTGTTTAATATTTCAAGAACTAAGAATCGGATATATCTGATTGTTGCACCAATCGACATTTTTTTTTTTTTTTTGATAATGTTAGCCTAAAAAGTGATTTTGACCAAAATATGAAGATGTCTGGTTGTTGCCCCTAGGTCTTCATATGGTAAAGTGATCAGTCGAAGTTCGTCGTCGCGTGTTATTTGTTAATTCACATTTACGCGATGTTTCGAGATTTTTTTTTTCACGCCTCTATCTTCGAACATAAACGGCAATGCCATTGAATTCAACATACATTTGAACGGATTAACTATTGCACAACAAATGAAGCTTCGAGTTCGTAGGATAATATTCAAAACTCGTTGCGATTCGTGTACACGCGTACATATGTACGAGTGCGTATGTCACCGAGCCCATGCATGGTTCGAGGAATCGATCTCGAAGATGAATGATAAATAAATCAAAATACGGTATGCAAATAATAAATTTGTAATAATTTGCTACGAAGTCTGTAATCATTTTAGAATGGTTAGTTTGACGTGAGACAGGTCTCAGTTCAGTCAAAGGTATATTGTGCTTCTTACAAATTCTTCCGCAGTTACAACAATTGCGTATCTGTAGAATATTGTCTAATTTGCTCAATTACGTGTTTTGCTGCATCTGCTGACTTAAAAGCTTTAAACGAATCTTGATCCTCCGTTTATAAAACTCTGCTCAATGATAAAACCAACGCGTGCGCTGAATGCAAAACCTGAATTCATATTAGAAATTATAACGGTTTTATTGCTAATAGCATTTATAAAAATACGGAAGTTTCTTTTCGAATATGTATAAGTACTCGAAATGTTTCATAAGGTGTCAGTAACTGTTGGTTGTAAATCTATATAATTTCCAATCGATTCATACCCGCATGTTGCGCAATATTTTTTAATATTTTATCCATTACTTGTAACAAAGTATCACAATTTTTTTGTTGCATCCTGAAGTGCAATTTGTCTTTTTGGGTCCAAAATAAATTTTAAATACATTTGACTGTACCAATTTCCAACTTAGTGGATATCACATGCAACACTAACTGCTAAATTGAAACAATAGGCAGTAAAATGTGAATTAAGAGTTGAATGATACTTTTCCCCGATATATGCTTGAACTCCGTAAAATAGTGAATATATATATATATATATATATATAAACTCCGCTCATAGTATTAGTGCACCGTCATAACATTGTCCAAAAAAATACACACGGTCAGTTCTAAAATATTCAAGGAAATTCGAAATAACATTTGATAAACCTTCCCAGTTGCATCTTCAATGGAAACAAATCATCTAAAAAAATTTCACATTTATTGAATATACCGTCTTTATTATCTAACTTGTTCTATGCCGGCAATACCTGCAATTTCATCAGCTTTTACCGAAAGAGTTTCAGAATAATTCTTTCTATCAATGATCTGTTTTTGAATTAAACTATGAAAAATGACAATAAATTCGTACCGTATACGGTTATTAATGTACATGGCGGTTTTTGCGAAATATTGCAAAAAATTATTCAGCCGTTCATCGATTTTTGTTCGATACCCGAGAAGAGCTCGAAAATAATAAAGCGTACTACTTATAAACATTTTAAATTTTTGAAACCCATCCCCCGAAATATTTTCCTACGTTTATCGTCGAGTGTTATCACGAATTTCTGTTTTAAATTCAATGCAAACACGCAGACACACAGATTAAAGTGTACCAGATGGCTATTAGCGACGACACAATAACATGGAGTTGATTAGGACGTTAGAACTTGTATCTCGTGCCATAGAACTTGTTGCCGTGATAGTTTTCAACAAACGTGCGTTACTTACGCACGTTTTTTATTCGAAAAAAGCGACTTAAACATGCCACAAGTCCCTTAGCTGAGGGTATCAATGTGCCTTGGGTACTGTAAATTGCCTCGAAATATAGAAACCAGAAAATTCCAAGTCTTTGAACTGTTCACATTATAGTAGCAAATATTTGGTAACAGTATTGCTAACACTTGAAAAGCTCGATGCGATATGATACGTTTTGGTTCACTTTAGTAAATATTATCTTTAATCGATTTTTATAATGGAATTTTTTGAAAAAATAAAAATGAAATACTTACTGTGATTTATTTTAAAACCCATATACAGTGCGATAAAAACCAATTATTATTTGATGGAGTTAAATGCTCGTAAAAGACATTGACTGCAATGCATGAGATTAGTTTTATTTTACTTCAGAGCCTATAAAAAATCTTTTCAGCTCATGTTATTGCTATTATTATTATCATTGTTATTATTATTTTCATTGTTATGACTGTTGTTGGTAGATATTTTAAGTTAGGATAGATAATGTTTTTTTCTTCCTTTTCATTATGGCCGACATGATGTTGCAAGGTCGAACACGCACGAAATTCAAACGCATCTTAATCACACAGTTATCACGCGTTTCCGCTTTGGAATTTCGCGCACGAATAGCTGGTCAATGCATCTGACAGTAGCGTGTGCCCATTGAAAGCTGACGCGAGAAGGGTTCGCTCGATGTTCGTGTTATTAATTCGACTAGGTTTTGATTGGAAAATGAACAAAGCAAAGGCGAAAAAATAATGATGATGATGACGATAGTAATTATTTCGATTCCGAGACGTTGTACGAGTATACGTTTATGGTGTGGCTACCACGCGTTACCGTTTCGTAGCAAGGAATCCGGTCGGGCGTGAAAACAAAAATAAATATTAAAAATCAAAACACCGAGTCCTTCTGAATTCTACCTCCGGCAACATTATTATTTTTCCAATGGTTCCTCGTCCGCGTCCGAACACGACAATACCGTACATGTGAAATATAATTGTTTTCACCTACGCCGTCGTACTTGTAGTCCGCGTGTTGACAAATGGGAAATTAGTGCCATCGGATTAACGTATGCGCCGGTGTTGAAAGGGATTTATTTTTTACGAGTAAGTTTTAACATTAACCGGCACTGAAACTTTCGTGAAATGTTTTACGTACCGATGCGCTTAAACGTACGTCGCACGGTTAGCACCATTTATGCGGATTGAACGAATGTGACTTCTAGTCACGGTTAAACCGAAACTTAATTTAAAACAATATTATGATAAAATTATTTTTTGTACTTTTTTTTTTACGCTTATCTTTAGAGTTTAATCGGAATCCATTAGACGTTTTTTAATAATAATAATCCACTACGGAGCACGTTTTTGTGTCGCCAGCCGTAAACGTAATGCTGCTAACATTAAAATTATAAGTAGTTAATGTATTTTCTGAAAAATTCCTTCAAAATTTGAGATGACCTTTTTTTTTTTTTGCAAAAATGTTTGTTAGTTTTTAATTAGATTTTCAGCGAGATATTGAAAGGAGAAAAAAATTACAGTGTTTTCGGCGAAGAAAAGTATTTGATCTTTACCTCGATGTGGAAACAATTCAAATATTGAGGTAGATCAACTACAACAACAGATCATGTATTGTATATCATACGAACAATAATTATCGTTGTTTACCCTCGAACGTAACGTTGAAACGTTTATGGTTTATTTTTCTTACGTAGTGCGCAAAAATCAATCACATTTCTGTGATAGAACCGAGTAGTGCGAAGTATCAGTTCACTGTACAAGTATCAGGCTACGGATGACATGAGTGTTTACTTGGCAGTTATTTACCGACAATCCATAGCTGCGCGGTCTCAGCTGCACGTGAAGCAAATCGTTTACCTAGATTTTAGGTTCGAGAATATCGGAATAATACAATATGATATTTTTTCCCGTTCATAAATCAAACAATACTAATAAAGAAACATCATATCTTGTGCTTTCGTTTATAATTTAAATATCTTGAGTTGAATATATATGTAAGAAAAAAAACAAAATTTAAACTATTAATATGTCTTGTTATAATTTTTAATTTGGAATTATCAGTAAAATTTATTATCATAAACAATGAATATTTTGTTATATCTAAGCTATAAAAACGGGTGTTCGAAAAGATTATTATTTTATATTGTTTTTGTACCGTAAACGAACAAAACTAAACGATTTAATGCGCATACCGTGTTTTATCCGTGATAAATCCAACGTTACCAGTTCGTGTATATGAGAAGAAAAAAAAGGACAAATAAATTATAAATCACTGAAAAAAAAACAATGATTCAGTTGATGAACTGCTAGTTAAGGTAAAAAAGTTAAACACGCATTGCCTGTTTGGTAGAATAATATACGATGCGAGATAAAACGTGTGGGTACACAAATAAAAAATAAATTACAGAACAAAAAAGTTAAAACTATTATCGTTAATGGTGAGGAACCTGGATATCGATGTGTTCGTGTATGCTGTACAGCAGTGGTTTTCAAACTTTATTTATACCCGGTAAACCGTGCTCTGTACAACACGCCTCGAATATGAACAACTATTGAAGACCTTTGATCATAAGCGGAAATTTGATGAAATGAGTAGAGGGGCGAGTATTATTTGCTTATTACATCTGTAGGTACCCCTGTACGCAATTATTTATTTCAACAAGGCAATTTATAAAGTTTGACAATTTGACATACTCAACAATTTAACAAAAAAACAATTGGATGCCTTATCTTAAACATTTTTGGAGTAAGTATTCTAAACAGAAATTATTCATTAATTAAATTAAACAACCAATGCGGGTATTATTACATATTATTAATATTACATTAATTACGATCATTCCGAGTCATGACAAAAAGTTTGTAAAATTTTATGAATTTGATTTTATTTTTATCACAGAATATTTTCTTTTAATTCAGTTATTGAAAATGCATTTTACAATTATAATAATTATTGTATTTTTAGTCATTTAACAATTTTTAGGGCTAGGAAGGCTAAGACCTGTACTTTACATTTCTGGGGGGGCTTAATCCCCCTAAATTTCCCTTTGACTTCCGTCTATGCCTTTGATCCTTGATTTTCTATATATATATATATTTTTTTTAATATCGGAGCACATGCAAATAATGCTTGCGACAAAACCACTGAGTTTTTAGATCTTAATCGAGAAACCTAAATGTTGCTAATTTGACAACAGAAACCCGGGTCTTAAATTATTAAATTTCATCAAACCATATGTACGTGATTAATAGAAAGTTAATATAATTTGTTTATTATAGAATATTAAAAATATTTTGTAATGAATTGTTCAGTACATATAATCGTTAAATAATTAATCTTAATGCCAACGACCATACCACGTTGAATACACCAGTTCTCGTCCGATCACTGAAGTTAAGCAACGTCGGGCGTAGTTAGTACTTGGATGGGTGACCGCTTGGGAACACTACGTGTCGTTGGCCTCTTAAACTTTTTTTTGTTCGTTCGTATAAATAAATAAAACTTTATTTCATTCGTCTTATCATATTTTAATATATTAAATAAAAAAAATTGTACGGCAAATTTACCTCTCATTTAATTAACGTTAAATCGGGCATACCACAAGGTGACCGTTTTTCGCCAATTTTATTTTTACTCTTTATAAATTATATTATTTCTATAATTAAATATTCTAATATATTATTTGCTGATGAAGCAAATTTTTTTTAAAATAATGACTTCAGAAAGTGATGAGTTACATTTACAGTCAGACTTATATAGTTTCCAAGAATGGTACATTGATAATATAATGGAATTAAATATTGATAAACGTGCAGTAATTTCTTTTACGTATAAAAATATTAATATACATTTTAATCATACATTATTTCATTCTACATAAGAACGCGAATCTATTATAAATGATTTGGGTATTTCCATTGATAGTAAACCAAACTTTAATTATCAATTAACATTATCAAAATTAGGATTTTCAATACGAAATTACTCAGAATTTAATAATCAACATGCTCCAAAAAATGTATATACTTCACATGTACGATTCTAACTTAAATACGCCATTCACATTGGGTCACCAGTTAATAATAATAAATCTCAAACATTAGAAGCAATTCAACATTTATTTTTAAGATTTATCTCCTTCGAATGAAAAACAAAGACGACCTCTACATCATATGATGGTGTTTTAAGTTACATGAATATGTATACTTATAAAAATCTCATGTTTCCAATAATATACTTGGATATGTCTAGTTAAAAAAAAATCGGACAACTATTTAAATCTCATGTTTCTATTTAAATTAAAAACTAAACTATTCGCAAATCTTAAACTAAATTCATTTTATAATTTATAATAAAAACACAAAAAATAAAGAAATGTTTTTAATCAATCATGTTAAAATTAAATATTTATTGTCATTGTCAGTTAATATACAAATGACTCTAGGAAATTCCACCAATTTAGATTAATATTTTTGTAACCAAGAAGATATTAAAAACACTTTCGATGTATAGCTTAAAATCTTATTTATAAATGTATTACTTGATATTATTATTTAAATGAATAAGATTCATATTAAATTGTGGTTAATATTACATGGTTTAAATAATATTAATAATTATACTTACAATATATATTCAAACCATTTTTTTATATTATATCATATTCAGATTAAACTGCTAATTTTATTATAAATTTATAATTTGTAAATGGAGTTCTCCGTAAAAATAAATATAATAAAAATATAATCTCACTAGCTGAATTTCAAACTATAACGACCCTAAGAAAATCACCACATGATATGTCAACGTTCACTCTTAATGAAAATAATATCTCAATCACATATTCGAATAACTCTGTAACAAAGTATTCACCCTCACAGCAGTTGTCAATCATAATGATCGAAAAAATATTTATATTTGATTAGAATTTAAATATTTAAAAAAAAAAACTTTATACAATATAGAATATACTTTAGGGTAGTCCTTACATTTTAACTTCCGAACTTTTGATTTCACATCTTCTCATTTTGTTCATTATTATGAGAAAGTAGTTTGAGTTAAATTTGGTCCCGATTACTTATCCCTTTCACGTGCCCCAAGAGTATTGAAAAAATGCAAAAAAAAAAAAACGTTAATTTGTAAGTTTTTTTGAATACAATCAATAAACTATTGAATTTATCGTAAAAATGTACATAACTTAAATAACAAATATTCATATTTTGGATAATAGACATACATCTATACAATTTTTTATACAATTTTTATACATTTTCTATTAACAATTATAAGACTTCGAATGTTTTTTTATTTATTTAAAAAAATTTAATTTTTTTAAAAAATAGTTTAGAAGTATAAGTATTTCATAACATTGGTTGTTTTATTGCAAATTTCGGATAAACGTAAAAAAATTAATAATATATATAATATATACAAGACCTTATTTATAGATCATTATATTTTACATAAAAAAGTATCGTCAACATCTTCAATTCTCAAGAAAAATAATAAAATTATCAAATATATAAGTTACATGAAATTTAATACGTGTCCCAAAGCACTCAAAGTTTCTTAATTACATCTATACCCACATAATTATTACATAATAATACATTAAACAGAAAATGTGAATAAATGATTACAACACTTGTCTAAAATATAAACAGAAAATTAATATAATGTATAATATAAATACACTTATCCTATTAGTCTAACTTTTTTACTGTTAGGGAATTGCCGTTGGTATAGCAACATAAATAGCAACAACTTGTAAACTAACTGTTTTTGATCTTCGTTTTAAGATCCGATTTTATAAAATCCTCAATTAACTTAACTACATGTACTACAGTATTAGTCACAACTTTTAGATTTTTAACTACTTCTTGACCTTTGCGATAATTTCAATTTTTTTCCCACGTAGACGGATTTGTTTCCTTAAAACTATAATTGATTCTAAATTATTAAAAAAAAAAATTAAGTTTTTCTCGATACGAAATTTTCTATATTAAAGTTTTTTTTTTTGAATTTTGCTACTTTATTGAAATTTAAAATTATATGTTTATTTATCTTGGCGTAATCTTTATTTCCGTCTATATGTGTATTTTCACTGTTTTCAATTCTTTTAATATTAAGTGCCATTTTAATTCTTGTATAGCAACGGATATGTTTATTAAAAATGCCAGAAGAATATTTTTTGAAGTTTAAGACCATTAATGGTTTTCAATTTTTTTAAAACACTTTTAGATATTTCTTCATCTATATTTTCGTATACATATTTTAAAAATTCTAAATTATGTCGTGGTAAAAAAGTAGCAATTTTTGCATTACACCAGACTTTGATATACGAGTATAAATTAATAATAACAATGCATATACCTACTCGAAACAGAATTATTTTTTTTTTTTTAGTCAATTTGAATTCTTCACGTAAAATAAATATTTTAAGTGAATAAAGTTCTTTTGACATCTATCAAGCATGATGAATCGCACTTGGTATTCTAAATGATAAACCTCTAGGTGGGAGTAAATTTAAAAAAGTAACAGTAATATCAAGAAATTCCCAATAATCTTCTCTAAAATGAGTTGGTTTTAATTGATTCAAACAAAACTCAAAAATATTTTCAATAGAATTTTCTAATTTTTCACAAATAAATGGGTCTTCAATACAGAGTCCTATAATTTTAACTGTTTATTTTTTGCCAAGAATTTTGAAAACATTGAATTATGGACACATTTGGACCGGAAGCTGCACCAAATTTTGTATCAAAATACATCTTAAGATAATTTCGTATAAATGATGCTGAAAAGAAAAATATAAAATGTTTTTTTCTAACTATTATTCTAATAAAACACACGTATCTCTAATTTGGTATAAAATAAAAATACAAGTTAAGTTTAATCAATTAAATTGATTATTTTACTCAAAAATAGATTTATCATAACTGCAACAATAATTTATTAAATTATCTTCTTTAATTATAAAGTAATCTCAATGGCTTGTGTCAAATTAAGCGCTTTGTTTCAAGTATAATATCATTATCGATTAGATATTATCTAATCTTAACTATGAAATACTTAAATACATTTACCCGACTCTTTGAATCAAACAATCAAATTAAATTTATATTTATTAACTGTTTTTTAGAAAATTTAATGTTCCGTCATTTTTATGCAGAATATTTTGTCATATCATCAACTGTTATTCTGATATACTTAAAAACCATAAAAAATTCAATTTTTATAAATTAAATGTTCGAAATTTTGTCATTTTTCTTAAAAAAAAATAAATTAATAAAATAAGTAAAAATAAGTCTAGGAAAAATTGTATAGACACGTTTTTTTTTATTAAATTTAGTTAGTATAATAAATAAAGTTAGTAATCATGTCCAAATTTAACTTAAATTACTTTCTTATAATTATGAACAAAATAAGAGGTTGCGAAATCAAAAATATATTAATTTTATTTTCTTCGCCTATAACTAGGAAACGATTCACTTATGCATTTGATCTTTCATGTCGGACCTGAAACATGTAATAAGAATTTATTAACATTCGAAAACGAATATTATAAAAGTTAAAGGCAATTTCAAATCATACGAATGTCTAATACATAATTAAACGTATAAAAATCTATAACCCATCGATATTGAATATTTATCGAGTGTTTACATTTAATTTTTGTTTTAATATTTATTAAATATTTACGCCGTTACGTTTAAAGACGCTTGAATATATGTATTCAACTTGCAGATGTTCCGTCTTTCGCGCCGCATCGTTACTGAGATGCAGGGGTGGAAGACGGTGATTCATCCCCGGGTGTAAAATTTTAGAGGCTACAATTGTTGTAATTATTAACAACTAATTGAATATTTTTAACTTTGTTAAATTCTGTAATTAGGTTAAAACTCAATAAGTATAATTGTATATTAATTGTAAGAAAAAACTTCTCGAGATGAGTATTTGATTATTGGTCTAATAGGGCGTAAATTTAACATTTTCCTAGGGCTTAAAAATTCCTAGTTCCACCTCTGTTGAGAGGGCACCGAAGTTGCGCAGTTACTGGACTTTGGTCACACGCGTCCGTCTCAAAAAACGGAGTGTGCCGGAGCAAAACACGCCGGTCACACTACTATTTGTTACACGTTTACCAGCGAACGGTATTAGATTAATTTTCTCGGACAGTCGGCCCGCGAGGTAAAACCCTTCGAGCGTTTCCGCGCCCGAAGGGATTTGAATTGCATACGAGTTCTTATTCGACCGCGATTGTACAGTGTACCCGGAAAATCGCGAGCATTTTTCAATACACCACTTGCTACTCCGGTAGCGTTGTCGGTTAATTTTTCCAACTTCGATCGTCACCTGTGTGGTGACGTCCAGCCTTGTTTCCTCAGCCGGCCACTTTGGTAAACAATCGTCCGGGGCCGTCAAATGCAGAAATATGAAAATATCGATATGAACCTGATTAATGGTATCTTGTGGCGTGCAGAATGCGTACGATGTACGTGTGAGTACGTTTTGGATTTGTTTTCGAATGCTTTATCAACTAGGTACCGAAATGATCGCAGATTCAGGTACGCGTTTGCGAGTACACATTGATTCGATCGGTGCGCTATTTTAAGTGCACGGGTCGTATCGTGAAATTTCTGATTAGAAAATGTTCGATGGTAATACGAAAAAAATCGTGTTCCTTAATGCATTATGGATTATGTATTATGTATTATGTAAAATCATGATTTTACTCTTCGTTTTAACTTCTTGTTTTATCCGAGAAATATCGTAACCAATCAAATTGAACACACTCGCGGGCACCACCGGTCCAGACCGTATTCGGTGTTTTTCATCTGCGGAAAACGTATCGACGTTTTACATTTCAACAGCGCGTGCACGACGATACGAGTAATCGTTGGTCGCTGTTTCGCCTACTGTCGCATTTCGTAACGTGTTCGCTGTGTATCGATAAAAATATACGTGCATAATATCACGATCGCCATCCCGATATGTCTAGTGCACCTGCAAGTAATAAATATTGAAACACTGTACGCGTCGCCCATGCGCACAATCGCCGTTTGAACGAGTCTTACAACGTTCTCGTAATGTCCGATTGACCATTGCGGTCGTGTAAAGGAAGAACAAATAATTTCAAACACAAGCGCGCGATGGTCCAACAGGATGGTATAGTATACTTTTTCCACTAAGGGAAATGTGACTATGGAAATCCGTTTGCTTATGAATATTCAATAAAGTGTTGTGTGCTTACGGTTAAAAATAATTAAAAATAAATAAATCTGTTAATTTTCGAATGGACCACCGGGAGTCATTTCGTGTTAATGTATCCTATTAAGTATGTAATAATATTCGATAATATTCTTATATCAACACAAAACTAATGTACTACGGACTTACATACCTATACTGAAACCTTTAGTTTTGTTTAAATCGATTTGATTGATTTTCATTTTAATAGAAATCACAATTTGTTCATTAATTATTATTATTATTATTATTATTATTATTATTAAAATATACCATAGCTAATAATAATTTATTTTTTCGTTTTATGAATATTTAATTAGTTTTAGTTTACATAGGCGTTCTTAAAATAATAAAAAAAAATTTTACGTTCAGCTCTTGATAAAATTAAAATAAATAAATAAATGACGGTTTGTAAAAATAATTAATTAAGTTTCACTCCCTATTTGAATATTTTCCCCTATACGATTTGCGTAAAACTATTATTACTATTTTCAAAGATCATGATAATGAAGGGTGTAACGTACATTTATAAACCTATAAAAAAAAAAAAAAACGTTTTTACATATTATATTAATGGAACCTCATTAAAAATATGGCCGAAACTATCGATGAATGTGACGATGCGTGTTTCTAGTACCTAACGAAAAATTGGGTTATAAGAACGCACGGCCGTTAAACTCTTTTCTACAAAGTAATTAGATTCCATTTTTTTCCCCACCCTCGTCTAGTATTTTTGAATATTGCCCGTCGTAGTTTTCACCGCTCGTTCTCATTGCACGTCGCGACATTGTTTAACCGGCACGAAATTAAATTCTTCTACCCGTAGTACATATATATATGTATATGTATCGAAATGCTCGCCTTTTTATTATTGAATTTTCCCGCGCAAAAAATATGTTCTCGCGAGTCGAACGAGTTATTATTTTGAAAATCACCGGCGTCGCGTCGATACGTTGCACACCACCGTAAAACCGGTCGATAGCGATACGTCCGATACATAACGATAGCGTTACGTTACATTTACCGATTCCATCGGGAAAGCAGTTATCGTTCACCGACGGTCGCATGTGCACACGTACGGAGTTCGGACGCTCGGGGGGAGGCGACGGGTTTTCGCCGGACCGTCGAAATTCACCTTCGATCACTGACTCCGGACCCGTGCGTGAATAAAATGAATGTCAACCCCTCAATGCGGGTCCAGGACTCTGCGGGGAAACCGTCGCTTTAATTAATCGCGACCGAATCGTTTTGAATTTCGATTGTACGGTCGGCAAAATAAACGTCGACGTACGAGAACGTGTACGAAACAAAATCGATCGATCGTTGATCCAATTTCCATTCAAAATTATTATTACAAAACGGTTTTTCATAATATTGCTTTCTACGTGTTCTTCAATTAATCATCGTTGGGCCCTATTACAGACTGGTGCCATGCAGCCCGTGCGTTTGAAGCCCGGTTATTGCGGCACTGACGGAAATGGTCGAAAAACGTCCCAAGGATTTTGGACACGATCGGTTGTTGTACGATATGACTGCATACGCACATTCTCTGCCATTGGTACACATACGGGGGTCTCAGGGATGCTTAGCACCCCCAAGTTCTAATTTAGTACCCCCAATTTATTTTGAAGTAAAAATATTGTTTAAAGAGGATTATTTTGCATTTATAAGGATGAATGAACTCCAGTTTACAATGCACTGATGCCACGAACGTACAATGTGCATATATACGTTATACGTGTATGTATGCTGTAAGAGTGCGTTACCTATGCATGTGATACTGTGATGATGGTCGAGTTTATTGCTGGAATACCATTTAAAATTTTGGTTTTGTTTACCGTCTAACTGGTTTGATTGCTTATAAAAAAAAAATAGTGATGTTTATTAATAATATTACGTTATAATATAGAAAATTTCTTCTTTTGTAATCAAATGTTGACATAAACACATTTTGTGACTAGTTATTGTAAGGGGTTTGTATGGGGAGGTGATTTGCTCCCCGCGGGTCACTTTGGAATGGATACTTTTAGCACTACCAAGTTTTATATTGACTGTGCGTCTACGTTCTCCGTACATTTCACATCGTCACGGCTGCGCGACAATCACCGGCCGACCGTAGTCATAAACTATCGGTATCGACGTATGTTAAACGTAAATGTAAAACGTGTGTTTGCAAAACGATAATTACACGTTTGTTTCCACGTCTTATCATTATTATAATTATTATTTATAGATTTTCTTTTACTTTTCTGTTTTACGTCTCCAAACACGTAATTATACGCACGCGGTGCATAAGTATGATTTTTTTTTTTACGAGATGTTCGCTACACGCAAATGCAAATCGCCGATTCAGACCTTGGGTCATTAACATAATAATATCCGCGCATTCGACACGAATAACTCATGTAATCTTTCAATTTGTGTTTGCCCCGATTCGGAACGCATGTCCACGTTAATTGCGAACGGAAAGAAAGGGGGGAAAAAATATACGAACGGAGGCGAACGAGATGGAAACGAAAAATATCGATTTCCACGTTGAACAGCTACCGTACGAAAAACGAAATCTCGACGATCGCATTCTCGTGTCGGTACGATGAAGGCGGAGGCGTTGAATTCGAACGAGACACGACCGGATAAAACATTGCACCGACAACGGAACGGTTTCCTGGACTTTACTCGCACGATCGTCTCGAACTTTTACCGAACGCGCGCGCGTAAGAACCTCTCGGTTTCGTCCTCGTTTCGTCGTACGCCGTTGTCCGTTGAGCGTTTTCAACGTGCGAAGTCCTAAACCTTAAGTTACGGTTTTCTAATAAGTGACAGAGACCGCCCCACTGTTGATGTGTAATTCCAATTTACTAGTTTCCAACGCGCGGAAATTTCAATCGGTGTTCGACCGTCATGTGCATCAATACGGCTTGATTGCATTTTTCGTGGGAGGAGAAGAGCAACCGATCGAAATAGTCCGAAAAAACCCCGAGTTATTAAACCTGTCTCGCAGCAAATATAAAGACGTAGAACATAAAGATGATATTTGGTACTATTTTATTATTGTTAATAATTGTATTCGTACTCATGGTAAATGTAAAATTTAACTTGAAAACACTAGCCCTCACCGCACGAAATGATACTGAGTACAGATACAGAATTTGACGGTTTTTTTTTTTTTTTTGACGTCACCGGAGACGGGGATCTCGGCGACCGGTTGCGCCTTGGAAACCGTACCATAAAAGTCGGACGATTGGTCGAACGTTGACGAAGCGATTCGCTTCTCGATTTGCCGGACCGCACCAATTTCAACCGCGCGTCGCGGTCTGTCTGACAGGTAAAGCGTCCCGAGGTTTTGCGTTTGCGATTTCCCCGTCTCGTTGTTTTATCGCCAGAAACTGACGCCGCTGACGGACGAGCGGTGAAAATAATTAATTAAACAAACCGATCAAAAAGTAACAAGTCGTTGTTGTTTATGTATACGTGTTACGAGCATCGGTCTAGTCGAACGACAAAACAAACGCGAGATGGGGTTGTTTTCATATTAATAATCCTAATAATAATCCTAATAATAATAGTAATAATAATAATAATAATAATAATAATAATAATAATAATAATAATACAAATAATGATCATAATAGTCGTAAACATGATGATGGGCGACCTGGAGGAGTCTTCAGACGTTTCTCCATTAAACCGCCGCTACCGCGCACATTTTACTACACGCGCATACGTATATATAGATAATAGGTAGGTACGTGGCACATTCTTTTGTAAATGAAAATTTTAATTAAAACTCCCAGAGATCGGTGTTCGAGGTCGACCGGATCGACTGAAACCGCGGAGAACGCGCGCGCCACGCGGTTCAAACGCTCCGTTTCGATCGCGCGCGTATTATTTTCGTTTTACAATGTAACGTTAAGAGGACCCGTACGTGTTGTCTCCGTCTGACATACGTATAACATAGCAAATTCTCGTTCAGCGATTCAAATGTAGTGATGTTAGCTTTAATATTTGAGTGACCTATAATCGAACATTAAGGGAAGAACATTATCTGTGTTTTTTTTTGTTCGGTTTTTTCCGATATTTCAATTTTTTAGTGAGTTATGATGTTTTTTTTTTCTTGTGGTCTATCTACGGTAAAACAGAATGCTACGAAGTACGCGCGAATCGAAACCAATTAGATTTCTGTTCGTTGGCGATTTAATATCTTATTCTCTGCACGAACAGTATGTATTTTTATACGCTCCGACGTCTACCTATATGGAGTGTATGCGGAACGTTTTACGATCCGACATAAAACCGTGCGTTCTCCAACACGAAAAATGTCTATGCATAACAAATCAATTTGGTCGTTTCGATCTCTGTGTTATGTAAAGACGACAAAAAAAAATTAAAATCATGAGTCATGGATATTAAGGAATAATAAAAAGCCTTTTTAAAATATGTTACGACGTGTAGGATAAATCACGAGTTATATATCTAGAAATTACATTATTGGCGTTCGACTAGAAATGATTGTTCAAAAATCACAAAATTACGTGAATAGCCACCAAACTTGGGAATCATTTTAAAAACAAAATACGACTAACATGCAACAGTTCGAGAGAAAACCAAATAAACGTAATTACATATTGGGCATTAAAAGATGGGTCCGCATATACAACAGTTTTTGAATGTCCTTAAAAAAAATCCAGTGGAGTCAAGTTTATAGATTTTACAAGCACTGTTATTACTCCATGGGTACCAATCCATTGGTTAGGAAAAATGTCATTTAAATGTTGTCAAACACTGATGGCGTTGTGTGCATCATAAATACAGGATTTTACATCTACCCGTAATCGTTCCATCATAAAAATAAGCACCTAAAAGTTTTTCAACCCACACCACACATTATTCCCCAGACTGAAAGTTAGTTTTTCTTGAGACTAGTGTATATTTGTATTGTCCTTGAATCTACGGTTTTGTATGTATTTATTGTACCACTATTTGTAAATTTAGGCTCATCGGCTCACATATATCACCAGAGAATTCTTTATCCATGTCCTATCTGTCTACAAATAGGAATTTAACAATATCAGAAGCACAATATAAAAAGTAATTTATCGGGATGGTGCGAGATTTTCGATAATTTGTTTATACGAAAATAGTTTTTTTTTTATGAGCACGCAGAGTAATATTCAACGAATTGAGATGATGAAACGCGTGATAAATTAATCGTGGAAAAATTCGTGAACATGATTTCGTTTTATTTTTAGTTTTTTTTTCTAACCGTACTGGTGGAATATGGATAATAGAATGGTAGGGTGGATAATTAGAAAAAACCAACGACTGTTAAAGCACATAGTTAATAAGTATATCATGATCCCGTCGGCTGATAAATTATTTACCAAAGTATTTGTTTTAATACCATAAACGTGTACATATATAAATACAGTGAATATTTACCTACGTTGCTAGTACACCAGTAAACACACGTAGGAGATCGACGTGAATAAATAAGCGCTTATACGAGCTCACACAAAACCAAAGCCTTTTTGACGGTATTAGAGCGTTGATATGTTTCCTTCACCTACTCATATCGGTAAGTTCTTAAAACTATATCGTCCGTGAACAATGCGGAAATCCAATATTGATAAATAAAAGAACCTTTAAAACGATTAAAGGTATGTAATCAAGATGAATATTTTCCCACAATCGGCTCTTATCTTCATGACCACACATAAATCGCGTACATGATACGAACATGAAACGTGATTTTATAAATGTAAAATTATATTTATAATATTAGTAGTTTTATGAAATTACCAAAGAAGAAAAAGTGAAGAGATGGAAAGAATTTTCAAAGGACCGTGAGATAAAAATCGTGAAACACCGAGTTCCGTAGTGCATTAGTATTACGTATTGTAATCGCAAATAATATTGTAAACTCGTATCGTACGAACGGTTATAGATTCGATCTCGCTTGTGTTGGTGCGCACCGTGCCGAAAAATCTACCTGATTGTTTTTTATTTTTTTTTTTTTTTTCTTACGGAAAAGTCTCGAAGAGTTCGCAACATACAGTGTTGTTCTTATCGATACGAGAAGTAATATTCCGAATGACTGACGAGTTATGTGTTTCGTATATCTACTGAGATATTAAAATCGTGCACGCCACCCGTGCGTGAGTCGACCGAACGCGGCGGATACGTTTTAAACGTCTATCGGGAGAGCTGCCGCGGCACAGTACATCCGACCGCGGTCGGCCCTTGGAGACTTTCGGCTTACCAGAAAACGACATCGTAGCCCAGTTTAGTAATAATAACGACTCCCCTGTGCAACTCGCAACTTACATCTATCTATTTCTCCCTCTCTCCGCCCGGGGTGCTTTCTCCATTGCTCAGTGCCCGTCACCGCTACCACGGCTATACGCGGAGTCCGGAGCCGGCCAACCGTCCGGTCATTATTTCGGACGCGAAAGTTTAATCCGAATTTTCTGAAATGTTTACTCGTCCGTGGAACGGTTCACCGCGGGCAATAAAATTCAAGAGCCGTATAATGTCGTGTTAGATTAAACGCATAAAAAAGCGTATGGCCTCTGGAATAGTTTCGAATCATCTGGATACCGAAAACGGACGACGTTTTGCGTACCGGTCTTGCGCGTTCGCGAAAAGTATCACGTCAACAATTCGAGTGCAAGACGAACATTTTCTTCCAGCGGCCACAGTGACGGATCCGGGGGGGGGGGGGACCATAGTTCAAAACGCAGTGAAAATATTGATGAGTTATTTCTTCGTTCGTTGGTTCTTTAGTCTTAGTTTTTTTTGTTGAACTTTTAAACTTTTGAGCTTGTATATCATTTGGATCAATAGTAATCTCCCTGATCAAATCCACTCACTCACTCCTCAATCACATACTCTATTATTTACCTATATTTAATACAAATAAAACTTAACTTAGAACAATGAGAGGGGAGGGCAAGGCTCCTTAACTCCCCTCTTAAATTCGTCACTGAACGGTCATTGAGTCATCGAACATTTGATTCGATATACTGGTGTATTCCAATTCAAACGTTTAACGCAATAGTAATTATTCGGAGGGGTACGGTGTGTTCGAATCGAGAGATTTTAACGAGGATTTTTAAAAACTTAACACTTTCCAAAATACCGACTAAGAGTAAGTGTGATATTTATTGTACTTTATAGTGGCCTATCCGATTATTTGTAATATTTTATAGTGTATATATATACTGGGTTGTTAGTGTTCTTACGAAAATTATATACACAAAAATGCAATAATAATACTTAATTAAATAAATATACAGCACATTAAATTTGTACCGATTAATACGATAAACAAACAATAATTAAGAATATTTTACAGAATTTTTCAATCAGAGAATATTTGATTTTTCTTGAATTTTGTTGGATTTTTCTTTTTGTCAATTAACATAATTTTTAACTGCGTTTATCGTACTCAAATTCAGGAAAAACCAAAAAGATCATTCCAATGTCTCTGTCGATTTATTTTAGTTATTAAACTCGGCCACACAAATGTATTTTAAATTATTGTTAATAATAAATGTTAAAACTCAAAATTGTGTAAATGTGAGTGTTTTAACTATTACCAAAGAATATCATAATTGCTACATATTTACGATCTAATACGTTACCGTAGATGGATAAATTTTCGTTTATTAAATAAAGGAACATAAATAAATAAGTAGCCCTTTAGGTTTATTAAAAATAATGTGTAAATTTTTTTTTTTTAGATATATAAAAATGAAATTATGTGAATATTTAAATTTACTGTCACATTGTTTATTTTTAATTTGGTTATGTTAAATCAATTATTCATGAAAATATTAAAATATTTGACATAAATTAAATTCTAGATAAACATCTGAATTTTTGATTCCGTTGAGAGTACAAAGAAGGGAAAATTCAAGATAAATATCAAACTTGTTGAAGAAATTAATTGTTATTTAAATTTTAGTACAGTTAATGAAAAACAGCAAACAATGTTCAGTTCAAATTTTAATTATTTCAAACAACGGCGTATCGTATTCACTTTCGTTAATTTAAAAAGAGATTTAATAAAAACTTTTGGATTTCTTTTTGGTTATTAAATTTATTTTCTAGTGCATAATAATGGAATTGTGTGATTTTATTAAAATTACAAGTAAATTGCATATTTCTTCGCGTAGAGCAGTAGAAGTTAACTGAATATTCGGAAGTTCATATCGGTTTTAGATTAGTTTCAATTTCAATTTCAAACTAATATATATATATTATAATATTTACTGGAGTGGAGTAGTCAACTATTAATCCATTTGTTGGTTCTATAGACTGATGTAACTATTGCTTCAAGTTTTAGTGGATTTGAAAAAGCATCTACAACATTCACCGTTCGTTGGCCCCGACGGGACGATGTTATATTATAAGTAATAGAATTTAATAAAAGTTAAAATTTCTGCCATTACGCCCGACGAAGCGTTCTTAATAAACGAACAGAGTTCCGACTAACTTTGAATGTAATTCAATAACAACTAATACGTCCGAGTCTGTATTACACGTGAAGTTAGCGTCTTCTAGTGGTAATCTTCAAAAACCGATGCATCGGGTGATCATATTACATTCTAACAAATCGTGCACGATAAACAAAGGTTTTATTCCGTTTAAAATCGGCTAAAAATTCGTTTCCCTCCGTTCGTACTTCAAGTTCGTTGACCACAAATGATTTCGTACGTGCATTCTCGACGTACCGTTTACGCACGCATATCAGGGACCGAGTTAACGTGCTCGGTTCGTTTGCGATGGACGATGATTGAACAATTAGACCATAGATTCTTAAACTTTTCAGGGCCATGGACTCTTTTAAAGCATAAAATGTAATCATGGACCCCCCTTCAAAAAAAAAAAAAAAAAATACATATGTATATAAATAAATTAATATAATTTTTATTTAAGTTATTTTTTAATGATAAATCTAAGAATTAATACTATATAAAATGATTGTGAATAATCACTTTTTTTATTTAAAAAAAATTTTAATGTGATATTTGCTGTTGTTTTAATTGCAATATTGCCTTGAAATCTGGGACCATATTTAACAGAGCAACACGCATTTCGCCCTTAATGTCCAATCGATTTTTTGCTTTAGTTTTTATTGTGTTATTAATTCTAATTATTAGAGGATGAATAAAATAAAAAAAAGAGAATATGTTCAACATCTCGAAGAATATACCTCATATCGAGATCACCGTTGTTTTCATTCCCAGCGCGATGTCGAATATTTTTCGTGCAAGCAGGTAATGATAAGCGATTACGAATTGCGAAGTTTGTCTTGTCCGAGACGTTTGTTTTCACTAAATCCGTACTCGTTCGGTCTTTTCCCGTTAGTGACGTGAAGTTTATCTACCAAGACATCAGCTCGAGCGGAAACGCATCGGTCAAGTGTAAAAGACCGTGGACAATACCGAACACACGGGTAGATGACCGCGCATGTATTTTACGTGTACGGTACGAGGATGAAAATTAAATACAACCGGTGATCCCGGAGTTTGGTTGTAGTTGTTCTTTTTCTTCTTATCATTGCGCGTAATTTTTTCGAAACGCATTAAGAACGAACGCGATCGCAGCGCTTTGTTGCGCGACGGAATCAACGTTGTCGCGTTATAAGTTATACGGAAAGTCGGTTTCGGTTGGAGCAAGTGTTCGCGTTGGAATAATAAAAAAACCATTGGCATTTCGTAAACGTATTACCGTGCGGATTGCAGCGGACTTAACTGCGGACGGCGGCACTTATTCAAAACGAAACCATGCGGGAATACAAACAAAATTACTTTGTACTTACAACAAGCCAATTCACGGCGAAAAGAATCAAATCACAATGGGGAGGGAGAGAACGAGAAACGTATACGTCCGAAGAGGAGTTTATTATTTAATACGCGGTGCGCCCCTTGTGTTGCTCGAGAGAACATTATCAGTGTAGCGCTTTCGCATTATCGATAAAGGGGATCGGGACGGGGAAAATTTTCAAGGAACGCAAACCACTCGGATACTTAGTGCACCGGAGGAGAAAGCTAAGGGCCTGTTTAACTGCAAACGTTTTCTCATTATTTCCCCAAGGACCCCCGGGCGACGGTCGATGGGGGTTGATTTCCACTGCCGCAGTCGCGCAAAAACCGATCCCTCGCCGCCACCGCCGCCGAGAAGCACGACGACCAAGTGCGCCCGGCGTTGAACGGTCGTGCGTCGTAAATCACGACGTTTTACGATTCCTTCTAGCGCTCAGTTAAACATCGACGCGGAAATAAAACTTTTGGGCGCGACGCGCACAACAAAGGCGATAGGAGTCCGATGAAATTCGCGTACGCTTCCCATACCCCAGCATAACGGTATATTTTGCTACCGGATTCTCGCGCGTAATGCAATAATAACTGTACGTGCAAGTCGAGCGGTTTTTATTATTTTTTGTTTTTCGTTTTTATGACGACAACCGGTCGGAAGACGTCGCGACCATCCTTCTCCCGGGTCACGGGAATACGTGTAATAAAATATGAAAAACATGTCTACGGGAACCGTAATCCGACCGAAAGCGTCCGGGGGTGAAGAAGGGCTTGTGATAGCGACAGTGGTAGGAGGTGGTGCGAGGGAGGAATTGGGAATAAGGGTGCGAAATACGAGCCGTAAAAGACGGATGACAGCCGTTGTCTCGGGAAATTAACGGCCATCAATCATCGCGAGGGACGCGTGCACGCGCTGCAGACGGTTCGCGTAATACGGCGACCCTTGTAAATATGACGGTGCAACGTTCCCTGCGCGTGGGATCGACAACGATGACGCGACCGGTTCAGGTGATTCACGTCGTCATCGGTACTCCGTCGACTGTTGTATTCGCCACCCCGTGGTCGATCAATCGATGTGAAAGCGAATATCGATCGCACGTCGCGACCGTGGTGTGCGCTATGCAATCTACTAGTATAAAAATCAAATACAACGGATCCACCGATCACTGCTACATCTCGAGAGCGACGAATTCCGTATGGATGTATTTCGCTGCTAAATTATTAACAATGTGAAACGGTTTTTCCACTGACACCCCAAACATGCCAGGTGGAAGATGATTTTGATGCACTAGGAAGGCGAGTCTACGGCGTCGCGTCGTCAGTTCTACAACGTTTCGTCCGCACACGTTCTCGCACAAAGACGTTTACGTCCTCTATCTCGTCGGATGGTCCGTCAGACGAACGGAGTAATGCGAGTTTACGATGACTGATGGTTCAGTGGGTTAGATTATTACCACAAACGGATACGGCTCGGGCCGGTACTGGTGATCCATAGACGACACGGGATTCCCGCGCAAGCCGTAATCCTGCCCGACCAAGGATCGTAAATACTGCTGAGCGCTAACACGGTCCTTTGATTAGTAGTTCTACGTCGAGCGCGTAGAACTAAACCACAGGTTCTCAATGATGGATCAATGGATATCACGGTCAAAGTACACGTGGTCACCGTCTTGTCGGTCCGTGAACTAGCCCCAGCAATAATGCCTCGTAAAAGTTCGCTGAGGTGTTTGTCATCGAACGCAGTCCATGGACCCAAAACGGACGAGTTCCAGACAGCACGCAGATGATCTTCTTTCGAAAGCCTTTCATACACCAATACCAGGTTGTACGGGTACAGTACCGAAAATATCAGAATCTTCCGGTCACGTTCGTGGATATCTAAAGACGTCCCCCCGTTGACAATGCCACCGTTGCGACACACGCTAGGGTTTTTCATGGGAAAACTTAAAACGTACAAAAATAATCCTGCAGCCGTGCGATAATCCGTTCGAGTCGAATAAAAACGCGACGATTCGGTTGTCTGAAAAGCAGAAACGTTCATCGCCGCGGATAAGCATTGTGCAGAACCGTGTGCTAAACAGATCGATATTGCCGGCACGATATCGGCGCGCAACGATTTTCCAAATTAACGGCTTATGCCAGCGAAACAGGATCAGTACGAAGAAAATAAAGAAAAAAATATTAAAAATATTAAGTGTTCGCCATGCACGAAAGGCGTTGCGTTGCGTCAATAGACATCGATGAGAAAGCGGTGATGATGATATAATTTTGGAGCAATTGCTCCTTCAAAATATTTGGTTGGTGGGTGGTCCCCCTGCCAAAAAATACTTGAAAATAAGTATGAAAATAATATAGATATATCATAACATCATATTAAATGTTTTAATTGATAGTAAATATTTAGCCCAATAGTTACTTAGTTACACTAGAAACAATTGATGCTAACTAATTGCAATACCGATGTTAACAATATTATTCAAAATTCATATACACTGCATAGATCAAGATACAAGATATAAGAGTGTAATAAATTTACTAGATAATTAAGTAAGTACATCTGATTATACAAATCGGTCTAATATACGTATATTTTTTAAATTGTATATGTTTTGCTGTGTTGGAAATGCCGTTAGGATGAATTAAGGGTACGTTATGGTATATACATTTTTGCTCTTCACTAAAAATTAGTTCAACACGCCACTGTGGTGAAGGCGGTGGAACCAATTGAATCGGATAATGATGGAAGCTGTGTTGCTCTTTCGTACACTCGTCGAGTCGAACGTATTTGGGGTGTTTTTCAAAGAACTTATTTACCCACTGTGTTTGAATATCATAATTAAACCTATAGAATTATAACGCGTCTAACGTCACACCCCATACAGTGGGTATAAGGGGCAAACCGGGATAACATAGTGTTTCAGCAACATTACCCCAGCCTGCATCAATGTTCATTTATTAATTTTAAAAATAAATCTAATAACCTTATGCGTTCCAAAAGCGTTTTTATTTACGTACGGTCGATTAAAATCAAATAATTTATTGTTTTCAACTTCACCAGTAGACGTACATCGTGACTAGTGAAATATATGTATATAATATACAGTGAATAATAAATACATATATTATGTATAATAGTGTTTGTTTTATGAAGTGAAAAAAAAACCAAGAATCTAAAATGTATATTACGTATGTCTGATGCACATTGAGATACTACACTCGCTGGTGCATTGAATACTGCTCAACCACAGCAAATATACACTTTACTTGCAATGATATTGACAATGCGGTTTCCCATCCAATCCGAAAAATATCTTTGGGAAAAATACAAAGATACACGAGTGAACAAATCCTACGACGTTTTCGAACAATTCACAGGAAACGTGAGTAATGAAGCGTTGGTTTCCATTGCGGATATTTGTTTGGCAATCGGTAACAAAGGGCTGGTGCACTCGGGAGTGTGTGCACCGAATCGATCTGCGAATGACGTTTATTATCGTGATTCGCAACGAGGAATACACTTCAACGTCGATGATTTGGGTATATTTGTTGAAACAAATCTTCCGAAATTGGTCCCAGAACACCGCGTTGCGTATGACACAATAATGCGATCACAAATCAAAGCGCCGGATCGTACACTGTAGCTGCGCCCCGAGGTACAGGCAAAACATTTCTCATTCCACTAATTTCGTTAACCGTTCGACCACGGAATAAAATTACATCATCTGAAATCTTGACAATACGTTTGGTAGAACAGCGCATCCAGCGCTGAAATTGTCGTTGTATCTGCAAACCGCTGAGACGTCAAAGTACAATGTCGTCGAAAATTCTGGAATGGGCAATGTTTTCCAAACACGTAACATTATCACGTGAGACAAAATCACTCGAATAATTTTTTTTAATTTTGTTAAAAAAACGTTTCATTATGTGTACTACATTTTAGAGTTTCATTGAATTTCCTTCAGTGGCAAAGCGGAAACGCGCGACGTATCAGCTACAACAACAACAAATATACCATCGTACACGTGGAAACATGATGCCGGTCAGTAGTGACTTTTAAGATTATGTACGGCCAGGAGTATCGTTCCCCATCACCACACCGTTACCGACATAGACCTGTAGTTGTCGGGAAAAATAAAAATCCAAAACTGCACGATGAACACGGGTACATCGCAAAATGTACGTAGGTTAAACGCAACACGTTAGTATCAACCGATTTTAGCATTATTAAAATATTTACACGAAATTTACCGTGAACGACAACCAAATCGTTTTTGAGAAAACGGTGCATTCCACTCGTTTGTACTTTTCACTCCGCATCCGGCGTGACGTTTGGGACGAAATGTTAGCATGACTTCCAGCCATAAGGCAGTTGCATGTCGAATAACTATATTATTCGGTATTCAAAAAAAAAAAAAAGATAGAGAAAAAAGATTTAAAACACTGTTGGAATATTGTATGTATTTGTTAATATGAACCTAAATAAACAAGTTAGTCGACCGTTATGGAAATTCATGTACGTTATAGCATATTTTGGCGCATTGTATTTGCAGTGGAAGTAGTGGGGTTTTAAATTTTAATCGACGTTTTTCACATGTATGGCTGTCCTCTTTTTCACTTCCGGAACCCACCCCCGGCACAGGGACTGAAGTCATGCGTTTACGACACACTTTTTGTAGTACAATAAATTAAGTGTGTACTGCGAAACTAAAAACTGCGCAGTAAAATCATGTTCGCCGGATTCACGAAAACAGATACTTGCACAAAATCATTGAACTTTATCTGAGCAAAAACCTCCTGTATCCATAAATTATTTAGAATTATTTTTATGTATATTACAGAAAAGATACTACTTAAAACTAGTTTTAATTTATAATACTGATTACTAAATATTGTTTTGATTTTTTTTTTCTTACGTAATATATACGCAATCAAATACATTTTTTACTTGGATACTTCTTTGTCCGGGTACACATTAGACATCATTGAAATTAAATTATATGTTTTTTTATAATTTCAATGTTTTCATCGAATTTTAATATGCTAAACTCGATCAGATATATCTAATATAATACCCAACATCTTGATAACAATTATTCGAAGTTAACGAAGTTAACGCCAATTACAATATCGTAAAGTAATACAGTTTTAAAATTTGGTTCTAATCTAACATTTCAATTTTATCTTACGATCACCAATAGTTTTTAACTTGCTCTCATTGCAACTTCATTCATTTGTAATATCCTCTATTAGATGTTTTAATTTTACCAAAACACGAATAGCCATGCTGTATTACGTGTACGCAAAATTAACAAAGTATTTAAATCGAGCTTGTCCCTTATATTGTCACGGTGATTGCGGGTCAGTTCTAAATATAGGAACACCATCGTAGTAACCAATAAATTATCGCGTACGATTTAGACCCGGATTCGAAATCATACACCACGTCATTCGAAAACGGTTCCGTGAGCCAAATACTAATCATGATGAATCGTTTCCTGGGAAAATTATAGGGATCCCGTGAAATCATATGCGTATACCATATTATATTGTACTGTGATGTACTGTGCGCGCAGCACGTTATTACCGAGTAAAAAAAAAAAAAAAGGAAAAAAAGTCGCGTTAATACAACCGCGTCGGTGTGGCGGTGATGAAAAATATTTTATACATGATGAGCCCGTGACACGTGTTGGTTTATTTTCTCAAATGAATCCTTGCTACCCGAAGGGAACGGTGTTTATTCTCCGATTTCCAGGAAGCCTCGAAATAATAATAACGCTCGGGTTATGAGTCAAGGTTTGTGTAAGCTAATCCGCCGCTCTTACGCCACCGCCCCATAAATCGTGTCAGTAGACTCCGACCGTGCTCGTTCCGCCTTAGACAAACATCGCCGTTCGATATGTGTTTTTCCGCAACTGCTCCAGCAGAAAAAAACGATACTTTATTTACACAACAACCCGAAAGGCGTTTTCGAAATCGGTCCACGGACGTGCGTCTGTTATCGAGTGACGCTCCCGTCGAGTTGCCACCGTCACGTGGCGGTGATGCGAGCACAAAAAATATACTTTTTAATTTATTCGCGAAATCTCGAGTACCGGGCTGACAATTCTATCAGCGTACCCATGGTTCGACGAATAAAATAAAAATAAAATAAAAACAGCGTAAACCGTTTTTTTATTTTATTTTTTTATTCAAACTATACTTCTTTGTTTTTCGAGGCGGAAAGAAATGTTTTCGGACGAAACGATAAACTTTCCTTTTTCGACGTATGCGACTGCTCTGATCACCGGTTCAAACATTTGAAATGTAGAGAGAAAAAAGTTTTATTTTTTTATAATTGTTGTTTAATCCGAACTATTATTATTTGCTGTTAAATTACAAATTTCATAACCGGTTTGAAAATATGCTTGTAACTGATAACTAAATAATTTTGGCGATATTCAAGTTTGCAATAAAAATGCAATTATTTAATGATAAATATTGATAAGCCGACGATCGATATGAGCATACTTCAATCATAATTATGACGAATAACGATTGTCATAAAGATTGTTAATGCAAATAAAATTTCAATTGTTTTACAAAAAATAACATTTTATTTTTATTTAATGTTATTTAATAGCATTTAATATTTTATGGTCTAGAGCTGCTTATTACATACGTAAAAATACAAGCGTACACGTGAAATTAAAAATTTTGCGCCGGAAACCATGTGATCCGAAATGCACGTTGTTCACGTGTATCCAAAAAAATCGTTTGATTTACGAAAATCTACCCGAAAAAAAGATAAATACGCATAAGTATTAAGATAATAAATGATTGCAACAATCCTGAATGTAGAACTGACAACGCAAACGTAATAATTATAACAATCAGAATAGACTATTGTATCGGTTGCACTTAAACGTATACGCTAACAACTCATTCAATATGTAAATATATACACAGTATCCTGCCACTTTCAGGACCACCTGGTATAGCATTTAAATCACCGACAGTAACAAATATAAATACTGAGCGAGCCATCGTAATTCGTAACTCCGGAAAGTTAATTGCGAAGAAGTAGGCGGTAGTTGATCCTATTGCTACGTTGCAACTCGTAATAATGCAATATAATAATAATAATTATTGTAGTACTAATAATAAATTTATATATGCCGCAAAATAATAAATAATATTATGTAAGTAACAACAATATTTATTGAGTTTTAAGTATAAAACTAATTCATAGGCAAATATTAATCAGAATTCATGTTTATAAATAACTGAAATAAATGCATATTTATAACCAAAAATATCTTTAACTAAACACCAAGAGAACTGTGCTGGTCTTTTAAACTTGAAACCAATGTACCGTTGCATTGAAAAAAAAATAACGATTTTGAATAAAGTTCGTTGATATTTCTATAGATGGTTAATTGCTAGTTGAACAAAATTCTACAGAACAAAAGGATAGGTTAAACTTTTAAAAGAAAATGTTAAATGCCTAGAATCAGCAAATAAATTATTTAAAAATTTCGAAAATTATGAAATGTCAATGAAATGCTAATATAAACACTTGGTAAATGTTTTTAATCGTTACAATTAATATTTTTAGAATGACAATTAAATAACTAACATCGTATTGTTGACAATTGTTGAAATTCCCGATTTTGTCAAAATTAAATTTACTTACGTTTATGAAACTGTGTTACAACTTTTCGGTATATTTTTTCATGGGATTAAAAAAAAATGTTATATAAAATATTATATCGAATTTTCAAGTCTTAACTATTAAAAACTGAAAGTTTTTTAAACTTTTAACCACAAAAATATTACGGATAACTATGATTGTTGTCTTATCAACATTTACAATGCTCGTAATTTATTCATTCACCGGTTAAAAATATGTATGAAGAACTATGTATTGCATTTCAAAACTTTTTGTCTAAGAAAAAATGATACGTTCGAACATCTATATATATATATATCACAAACTTTATTAAGTGAACTGCCAATCGCATGGGTTGCCAAGAGGACACAATATATGTATAAATATCGGTACGCTCAACAAATTTATTTATTTTTTTATATTACACCATCTTTAACTAACGATCATCTATGCAATAAGTAAAAGTGCAAAGTCTCTACGATTATTAGTTTTTGAGTAGCGAGTGATGTGATGAATAAAATTGATTTTGTGAAAACACGGAATTCCATCAATTTTGCCGGTTTTTTTTCACTTTTCGTCGTGTTTATGCGATCAAAACGTACACTAGCCGAAAAGAATTTCACCCGTTTTACGTTAGTCGAGTGCGTATAAACTCGCGCGAACGTATATCGCATAACAAATATGTGCTCAGTATCGACATGTTAAGAAAAAACGACTGTTAATCGATATTTTGGTGCACGTACCATTCTATAAACGTTACAGTTTTTCTAACGGAAACGTTACCGATCGTCGGTCGATGTAATGACGACGATGAAGGTGAAAAATCACAGAGCAACATACCGCCGCCGCGGTACACGGGTTCGACCAGAAAGTAATATTATAATGAGAACAAATAATAATACTAATACCGAATGTTTCGACCGCTAATGGACAACGCTACTTATCGAATAATTTATACACGCGCGTACAGGCGCATTACGCTGTTGTACGTGTACAGTTACAGCAACACGACCGACGCATTAAACCGCGTGGACCCATTAGATATTATAACGGTATGTGGTGAACGATGACGGGAGAAAAAAAAATAGAACCGACGAACACGAAACGATATGACGATACTTGAAAAACCGTTCACATCGTCGGGGACAGGGGAACCTAGTCGGTGCCCTTCGACGACGGACCACGTGTCCGACTCGATCATTCGTAGGCTTTACGGTCCCTGTCGGAGTAACGGTTCCGCCGTAAGAAGTTCACGTAACCCGAACGCATCGACTTCTCTCGACTTCAACCTCGACATCCGTTTATGGACCCACATCGCAAGAATGACTCATCTTCAACGTTTATGATTTTTGACTAATTATAGTTCTATTTTAAGTTTTACCATTATATATTTATATCTATATCATGTTGTGTATCGTTTTAGTTTATATTTTAGTCAGAGTTTGATAGTTCAGTTGATTTGCGTTAAAATAAATAAATCGACTTGCCGACGTACGGTCGGTCCCTCGTCCGGGTTCGCTCGCGCAAAAACGCTAAAACTCGCTGTGACCGTTCAAAAGACCCGTCCGCCCGGTCCGCTACGACCCGTCCGAAACGCGCGCGCCTTACGAACCCTTTTGACCGCGTCGTTCCGACAAATCGCCTTTCGGGTCCGGGTCGTCATGATCTCAACCGATCAGGCGGAGGGCCTGTCCCACACGGCGAGACGTGCGGTGGCCGACCACCGCGTACGAACACGCGTTTACCGTAATTATAACACGGTAGTGCACGCGGTGCGCACGTCGTTAAATCGATACGAATCGCTGGTGCGCCCGTGGCGAGATCGAGAAACGTGCGCGTTTTTAACGAGCGGATTCGGAGTGTCCGCTTGTAATATATTACGTCCGTCCCGTGTACTAAGCGTCCTGCACGCGGTACCTGATGTACACGCACGCACGAGTAGGGCTATGGGACGTGAAAACGTTCGGTGACGAATGAACCGGGAGCGGAAGGAACCGGACCGACCTTCAATCCCTGTTTTCTGTGTCGTATCTGGCGCGCAAGAGCGTGCGGTGCGCGCGCAACCGCCGTCCGCGGTAGACCGCCGCACGGTGTTCACGATAATTGTTATTAACCGCTGCTGCCACCGGATCCGTTTTTCGGCGTCTCGCGCGCACCAAAAGGAATATTTTTGTTTTCTCCGTCACCCATCGTCTCTCGCTTTCTTTCGGTACGTGTCGAGAACGACGATCAACGGAGACACGACCACAATGGGCGCGCGCATGTTATTATTATTACCACTATTGTATGCGCGTACGTTCTGTTCCACGGTAAATCGTTACCGTACGCAGCTAGTGCACGCACGCGCGCCCCGTACAATAAAAAAAAAAATAAATATAAGAAAACGAACGACGACAAATCCACGCAACAACACGGGAAATCGTCCGTGAAAACAAACAACGGGCACCAGACATTAGACGTCGGTAAACAGGTATCCGTGCACAGTTCTACGTGTCTTTTATCGTCTCGTCACTCGACGCGCCGTCATTCTTCCGCTCGGGCGAGACGACGTAGAGCGCGCGCGCGCGTAGTTTTCCTAATTATCGTACGGTCCAATGTCCTGTTGCACAATGAGCTCTTTTATTTTCAAAAGACCCGCGTACAACGAACACACTTCATAATAGCCGTCGTGGAAATCGTGTGGAGCAGGAGAGATTCCGGGGAAGAGAATAATACTATTATCGTCGCCGTAACAGGCCTCGGTGTCCGGGGACTGGTTTTCATTATTTATTTATTCTTTTTTTTTTTTTTTTTGTTCACTTCATTCTGTTTACCTTTTTATTCGTTGCGCGCACGCGTCCGTCGGTCAGTCCGAAGGCCAACGGCCGGCACACGTTCAATGATACTCAAACGCGCGCGCGAACGCCACAGTACCTCATGCACTTCCTCTGTTCTTTGTCCGCCCGCGGTCGTAATCTGGTGCAAAGTAGACTTCAAATTTTACCAGGGGACCGAAGTCGGACCGAGCCACGCTTAAACGTTAATCAAAGACCAAAATTGAACCGAATCGACGGCTTCATATTGTTTTTAAACCGGACCGGATCGGTAATTAAATAACATTTAATAAAGTAGATCGTGAACCGGACTTTCGGTTCGATCTTAAAACATTTCGCACCGTTTACGGACCGGTCCGTAAGGTTCACTCTGTATTAGCCCAGACCAGTGGCGTACATTTGATCTTGCTCTGGGGAGGGTTTAACAAAAATAATCATTATATTTTTTTTTTCGTTGTACAGATAAATAAGATAAATAACTGCTATAAACAGTTATTATTTTATACAACTATTTTACCAATTTACAGTTTACAGTAAATTAATAGCTATTGGAATATAAAAACAGCATAGTTAATAAAACTTTTCAAACACCTATCAATATAATTATTTAATTATCATAATATTTGTATAGTTGTATATTTTAAGTTCAAAGCGTAATAATGAAACTACGAATATATTAAACGTCATCAATAATAAAACAATTTTCTTTCTTTTTTTTTTTGGCCTGGGGGGGGTTTGAACCCGGAAACCCTCCCCGTGTGTACGCCACTGGCCCAGACCGTACCATATGATGAGTTTAATATTACTCTGGACCGGACTACCCGACTCTATAAATAAATATTTACCTTAAGTTGTAGGTTTTTTTTCGTTTTATTTGTTTACATAACATATATATACATGATTGTGACCGGACCGGACTGAAAATAATGTATTTGATCTGAGGACTGGTCCTAAATATTATTGAACCGGACCAAACCGACGGTTCAATAGTTTTTGTAAGTTAGGACCGTATTAGATCAGACCGTGCAGAGCACTGGTGCAAAGGTAAAGCAAACCCGTAAGCATTTCAATCGCAACGCCAACCGATGACCGCTACCGGCTCAGCGCAACATTTCCAACAGTATCGAGACAACGAATTAACCGTATGGTGTACTATTTTTGGGGTCAAACGATTACGTTTCGTATTTCAGAGCTTTCACGAGTGCGACAATATCAAGTCACAACGTCACAACATCAGTACCCATAGAGTAGTACCATCATTGTTAAAAATTAATTTCAACCGTGAAATACTGTTGTTATCGCGATTCGTTTCCGTTTTCCGTACACGAATCGCGTGCAATTCAGCGGATCATTTTTGCCACCACCGACGACCGGCGAATGCGTTCGACGGAGTTTCGACCGCGTACGGGCCACGAACCGACACGATAAAAATCGCACCGCCACCGGCATTCACTGCTGTGCACTACCGATTCCTCTGGACGCATGATAACGATTTTTGTTTCTCGAGCACGAGCGATCGATGATCGATCGCTCGGCCGAGGATCACGGAACAATGATGGCATTACGAGCGCACGTGCTGAACGCAATGTTACACGACGAAAATTGTACGTTTGGCCGTCGACGGGAACGAATCGGTCGTGTGGCCCGCGGGAGTGCACGACGTCGTCGCGTGCCGCCGATCGGTTTTCGTACGACGCGCGTGCGCGCCATTGTACACGATACTGCGATTTCGGTTGCAGTCGTCCGGTCAGCACGCACAGCGATATCGGTGCAGGGGATGGGTTCATCTAGGGGTAGGGTGGTTAAGGAGGTCGAATGTGACCCGCGGTCGATATTTTTTTGACGGAATCGGCGTCCCGAGGACTTCTTATATTTCTTAAGTGTTCCTGTTTTAGTACTAGACTAGGGCGAATGTCCCAGTCGCCATCCAGGACGCCACTGGCTTAATTCTACATGGACAAAAACATCAGCAAAAAAATTTATGATTCGGACTTAGAATAAAATTAATTTATGAATGAATTAACTATTACGTTTGCGTTCTCGTCAAATTACAAATTTTAATGAAAATAAATTACACCGGTTTTGCTATTGCTAGATCTATATCCAAATATTGAATTTGCCCTTCAAATATTTGTCTCAACACCAGCTACTGCTAACTGTACCACCCATTTTCGATTTTAAAAATAATGAAGAATTATTTACGATCATCTATGTTGCAAGAAAGATTACGTTTCTTGGTTACCTGTATTAACTATAGAGAGTGACTTGACGTCATCATTAGATTATGAAGACATAACTTCTTCAAGATAAAACCTAGAAAAAAACCTATTTAAAGTTTAAAATCATTTGTAACATTTTTTGTATTAATAAAATGTTTTTCTCGTATACATTTTTACTCAATAAAAAGTAACAGATGATAATACATTTGAATCCGTATTTTTTTAATTAACTTAAATGAAAAAATAATTACTTATTAGGAATCGAAGGAAAAAATGTATTTAAGAATATTTATTATGTAAGAGTTATTTGTTCTGGATTAGAGCGGCAAATTTTGCAAAAGGGCGGAAAATTGTTAAATCCACCCCTGGTCGGCGTAATATTATTAACATCGCAAAAGAAAAAAAAATCATCGGACAACGATTCTATTTTAACATTTAACTATTTTCCGCTTAAAAGCCTTGATTATGTCGATTCAAATCAAATGCATTAATGCGATAATAACCGTTTTCAGAACAAAACTTGATGATCAAAAGAAAAACTTTGATCAAAAGCAAAAAAAAAAAATTAGCAAATTGGTCAAACAGTTTCAATTGATTTCGGCTACCTAATGAAATGACCATACAATTTGAAACGTCATTCAGCTGTAATATTTGAATCCAGTTAACTGTATTTTTTACAAACGTTTTTAACATTCGGCAAAACAGAAAAATAAAATAGTAAAAGTAAAATTTGGCATTTGATGAAAGATCGGTCGTGTGGTTCCGTTCGCCAAATGAAAATCGTTCGCAAGAATTTCTGTTGCTATCGTCGCGTCAACGACATCGAGACCCGTCCTTTTTTTCTAGAAATTAGTTGCACTGAGATTATTTAGAGTACACGTATAATATACGTCGTATATTTCTTAACGATTCGTGCGCTATTCCACTATCCGCCTACATTATAACAGACATCATAATAACAGACATACATAATAACAGACCGCACGTCGATTCCGTCCAGTGAAAAAGTTACAAACGCGTGTCCAAATATACGATCACTGTGTCCCGCGCAGAAAGTTTTGAAAGTGTAACTAAAAAAATGTTCGTAAAAAAAAAAGGAAAAAAAATTAAAAAAAAAAAAACAGTCGAACGCTCACAATAACTGATTTTCCAGCGCCGACCGACGTTAATTAAATCTAGCGTTTTTCGGACAAAACGTGAAAATCATAACTATGACCATTCGTCTGCACGCGCTCTTCCGTTTCACGTGCCGCACTCATCGATCCCGTACGGTATAATGAGCAAAATGTACTAAAAATACAACAACGCTGTTTAATTAATAAACGTACGGGGATCACTGCAAAAACGAAATCGAGACCTCCCACGTGCACATGTTTTGTCGAACACTGGAAACCAATCAACAGTTCCGAACGTGTGTAGCCCCAACATTATAAATAATAATTACGTTTACAACACATGTTGCAGCACTACTACTACGTGAGCAATCGCCACGCTTTCTCCGGTTTCAGTTAATGACGATGACAGTTAATGCGTGGACGACGGGCGCACTACCGTCTGTCCTTATCGGATATGATGTTCGAAAAAAATAAAAACCAGAGCGTTTATTACGTAGGAATTTTTCGATCGCAGTCGGAGTCTGTGGACGTTAAACAATCGTAAAAAAAACATTGAAATCTTAATGAAAACAATTACCAAGATTATATTTTGTTACATCTGATATTTGTTTCGTTTGTGTTCTTCCGAGTCCCAAACATTCGAAGAACATGGTTTATTCGTTTTTGATGGGGGAAAAAAACAGTTCAGGTTAATCAAAACGTTTAGTATAAGTATGCCAGTGGATGATGTAGAAAATAATTTTGTTGTAATCTTTACGATTTCTATACCAGTTATAATTTAGAAACTTAATTACGGCAGTCGATCATGTCGAAATATTAAAACGATTATAGTATTATATTGTTAACAGTATCTGTTTCAGTGACCGTAAAAAAAAAATCAATTTAAATTGAATCGATAAATGGTTGTTTAAATTATATTTTTTCGTTTACAAAGGGATGATTACTATGATTACTATGTTCACGCGGAATATTTAGATGCATAAAAATCACACGTTTAAGCTTCGATTGGAAACGGTATAAATTTAATCAACGTTTGATTTCGATCATTCTCTCAAAAACGATTATTTCAGAATTTTCGTAAGTTGAAATTCAAATAGAAGCCTAGAAGTGCTCCACACGGTCAGTAATTTTAGGTACCGGACCGGACTGAAAATATCAACAATGGACCGAACCGATTGCTACATTTTTTTTTAAACTCGACCGAACTGAAAATGTTAAATGATTCGTTGGAGTGGACTGAGACCCGACCACCTGTCCGAACCAAAAAATTTCGGATTGTAATAGTTTATGTACCGTGTTGATATAGATCGGACCATGCAAAGCACTAGGTCTATGTATCGTTTAATGAATTAAAAGTTAATACAGTGGTCGCCGCTTTTAGTGATCACATTCGTTCGACAGAACTGTGATCATTATAACCGGAAATCACTATAAGCGGCGACTCGAAAATACATTTTTTTTTCACTAATCGAAAGCGTGCTCCTACTAGCCATAATACAGTATACAACTATATACTATACAAACAGTACACTGAACGACGGACGAAAACTAACTGGGTATAAAGTGTAAAAATATCGGTGCTCGTGATAATAAAAACGGTTTCAAAAATGTACGAATGTACGATATGAAGTGTCGCTTATAACGTGGTTACATTAGATAAGATTAGCTCGATTAAAGTTCACGATTAAGATAATTGTCATTCGTAATCGTTTACCTTATACACAAAAAGAGGTGATATTATTGTAAATTATACTTATATTATATATTTCTGATCAAAATAACCGAAAACCTGAACACTGTAAGCGACGACCACTGTACTACTATTTGTGATGTAGAGTAACATTTCCAGGAACTTGTTTGAAGCCGATAACTATAAATGTACAAAACTTTTCATAGTAATAATAATACCATACAGCATTAACTGGATTTCATGAACCCGATGTGCACAGTGTAATTACAGAAAAACGCGTAGGGGTGGATATTATTGCTATCTCTTAATTATTGGCATACGATCACTCGACGAGTGTTTGAAAAGAAGGTGGAATATATTAAAATGGGTCATAATTAATTACTGTAATGGTCACATAGACGGTATCATTCGCAAACAGATTTATCCACGTCTTTGTATTGCACGCTCTGGGCTTTCGTTTTCTCTCATTCGGCATATGAATACGTTGAACGATTCTTGGTCACGTGGGTGAAACAAATCTAACATCACCGAACGAATAACTCAAAGATCTGCTTTTATTGGTCGATCATAAATCACGTATGACGTGCAAATTTTTTTTTTTTTTTTTAGAAGAAGGAGGAATACAATATTTAAAACCGATTGTTGATAAATTATTATCAACGTGTTTTCGCATTGATCACAATTTACGTCCTATTGACATTTTGTTTAAATCTCGATTAAATGTATTGCAATTTAAGCAACCGTAAGCCCTATATCAGAAATTTAACTACATTTAAAATGTTTTTTCCGTTCTAAAATATGTTTCGAGAATTATCTCCTGGGTTAAATATATCCATTACTGTAGTGATCAACGATAATTTTTACTTTAAAAGCTCATTTTTGCTGTCGTTCTATTAATGTCAGAGTAATAAATTTCATTCCTTTAATCGTATTCAGTGAAAGAGATGGATATATTTTCCTTTTTAGATTGGTACCTAATAATGTCGTTTTCAATAACATCTTACGTTCACGGAATTTTCTATGCGTAGATACAAACTAAAGAATATTATTAGTATATGAACAAATAGTTTATGTGTAGCAATAAATAAATAAATAAAAGCTACTCTAGAATATTATTATGTTTTTAAAGTACAAAGTAGTATATTATACTGTAATAATTTTACCAGACTATGTAATCAACAAAAACTACACGCTGATCAACAAATATGTGGATCGTAATAATATTAAGTTGCCAAAATCGTTGATTTATCATCATCATCATTTTTTTATTAATAAATTAATTTCATATAATTAGGTTATATGAAACAGCAATATTGAAAGGTTTATGTTTTTTTTATTATTTGTGTTCTGTTTATTTCTTGATATCAATTGAAATGTACTGTTTGTCTAGTTCTACAGCAATAATAAAGTATATTTTACTTAGAACTATAGTTATTAGTAAAAGCTATTATTTTTTTCTTCAAAGTACTTAACTGGCCTTTAAAACCTTTCATATTTTTAATAATAGTTTTACAAACTATTACTACTAATTATTAATGTGAAACGAGAACAAACAAAAGCTTAGAATTAGAAAAGAATAAAAAAAAAAAGTTACAAAATAGCAATGAGACTTCCAAAGACATTTTTATTAGGCTTAATTCCGAAAACGAATACTTACATTAGTACATAAGTATTTTTATCATAAAAGTATTCCTCATAACGTTACGAAAAAGTAATAATATCTACTAAACGATCTCGGATATTATTTCATAACATGTTTAAGACTGAGACTATGTACGCACAATGTGTACGTATGCATAATAATAATAATGATAATAATATACTAAATAATCATTGGAGTCAGTATTTGGAAAATTACTTTTGTAACGGTTATGCTTTGTTGCCGAATGACCTTGACTTTTTTTAAACCTTATCAAGTAGTAATTTTCTAATCAACGTTGAACCTTACGAAACACACGTTCAAATTAAGTGACAGGACCATGGTTTCCACCGCGGGCACCAGGAAAAAAAGTGACGAAATAAAATAAAATCCGCCTTTACACGGTCGTCGTTTTTTTGTTTTGTTTTATATTTAAAATTTTTTTTCGGGTGTACGTTCCCTATTTACAACATCCGCTGCCGTGTAAAACACAACAATGTATTTATATGTACGCTACATAAATTGTCCGTTTTCCCATGGTTAATTATTTTAAAAAAAACAACGAAAGACGTACGCTCGCACGTACGCGCTCGAGCGCGGATCGTCAATGTACACATCTTCTTCTACGAACTGTAGAAGAATATTACAATTATTTGGTGTATTATTTTTTCTCTCCGTGACGCGTCAACCTCTCCGTTGGCGTAGGAGGTCGTTACGTTATCCACCGCTTCTAAGTAATATTATCAGGTACTCGACCGGTGTATAACGCCAAAAAGTACTGAAATATGCGTCATTTTATGACCTGGAAAATCTTAAAAGTAACTCTACAGTATGCCATAAAAGATGAAAAATAGCAACGAAAAAAAAACAAAAATCATTTTTTTCTTTTTTTTATAAATATTTTAAATCGTTTACTCCCTTAAGCAAAAACATTTTCAAACAATTTTTTTATAAATTAATAAAAGTGCGAAACGTGAAATGGAAATATAAGGATGGTTCGATTCCAGTCACAAAACTTGTGATTGATTTTATTGAATTTCTAGAGTGATCATATTTAACGTGTGTAAGCAAAAAAATTCCAAAACTGAGGAAATCCCACTATAAGACTAGAATTTCTAGAAATGTGCATAAACATATAGAAATACGATTTTATGTTTGAAAACCTTGCCGGCATAAAACGAAACACTGCGACTTAATCTGCCCCGTGTGCGTATCATTGTTCCATTATAATTAGCGAGTGCTATGGAATCCGAGCTCTGATCATCATGCATGGTTAAGTATTGGACGAGTGCGCGTGCGGAGGGATTTCGAAACCCGCGCACTTACAAATGCGATCGGACAAAAGGGAATAGTTAAAACGAGATGAAGCTCGACTGTGCGCGGGACCAAAAGTTCCGGGCAATACATTTTTTACGAGAACACATCATATTATTCTCTCTCGGCACCCCATATTCGCAAACAACTTTCCTCTCTGCGCGACCGGCAGCGACGATATTTATTATTCACGAGAACGACGCACGGTTCACGTCCGTGGTCTCTACAGAGTTGATGCTACGAAATCCGAAAATTCTTTATGAAAATAATCGATACCATGCATACGCTTTCAAACGTCAACCGAATTTCGGATGAATCGTACGAGAGGAATCCGTAAGTCCTGATGTCGGAGATTTGGTAAAATTTTAATTCGCAATCGGATAAGAAAAATTTGGGTGCGTAAAAATATCCGTGTTATCATTGTTCTGTCGTGACATTGATATGATACAACGCATGTTCACGCGAACACCACGCGGCTTAATAATAATTACAAAATTACCCTCGGCCGTATCTGCGGTGCATTTGAGCATAACGTCGAGGGTTGCAAAAACAACCAAAGGTAGCGCACCCCTAACGTTGTAAGAACAATTATTTCGACCAATTCGTACCATTCTGTTCTATCGACATAAGATGCGTAAACACTAATAACCACGTAACTATTATTACGCATTCGAAACTATGGATTTTAAGTTATCATCACCCAAACGGTTTCAACCTTCACATTTAATGAACACAGAGTTTTTGAGCCGTAACAGTTACGTCGCGTCAGCGGAAAACCAGAAAATACATGCCAAATTTCAGGATTAATGCTTTTGCGACCGTACCCGGGATTCCATTAGGTATCGCAAATGGCCGACCCCTTCCGACTTTCTTTCTACTAGGGTTGATACACACTGCGTACGTAGGTGCACCAAATCGTTTTCCACGGACTACACGGAGGGTAAAACGCATTCGTGTACCACTTCCGTTCGCGCCCTATACTAAAAAACTTACTATCCGAATCCGAAAACACACACGTATAGCATTGTATTTTATTTTAATTTTTTGTTTTCAACGTTGTCGTCGTCATCGTCGTCGTCGGCCCCGGTCGATTGAACGCGCGCGCGCATAACAGTATAGAATATGATCTCGGCTCGTTCAGACGCGTTGAACTGCAATTGCGGCGACCGGTCGAATCTCGTTTTAATCAACGCAATGTTATATACGTACACATGCGTTAACGAGCTGTATAACGAGCCCTTCACTCACGAGCCGAGCTAATGAACCGTTTTTGGTGTTTTTACACTCCTTTTATTTTTGGTAGTCTCCGGTAACCGGCTCGTTATATTATCGACCGGTATCACGGATCGACGGTTATTACCGCTGAGCACCACCCATTGCACAGCACGTCTAATGATCTTCTTCGCACATTTACACAAGACCATTGCACACGCGCACGTATAACCTATATCTGTGTGTGTGTGTGTGTGTGTGTGTGTGTGTGTGTGTGTAAGAGAGTGCTTCCACGGTATAAAACGGGTAATCATTATAATGTTAGGGTTGACTCCACGAGCCATTCAACAAGTTCGAAGTGAACACTAATCGTCTACGGATTTGTTGGAAATCATTTCTTTTTCACATTACGTTGCTTACACAGTTACGTAGGTTATATACTATATAACGTGTTGAATATATCTATACGAGTATTATACACGGCTGTACAGCGTGCTGTAAAAATGTTTCATTGAAAACGATCGGTCGAAAGCGTTTCACCGAGTAAATGAAATCCATCTGTTCGGTACACAAGCTTCATCAATATTTCGACCACAAACTTCTGATGAACACATGGCGATAACATTGCCACACATCATAACAGACCAACGCACGAGTTATGGAAATTAATATTATGATTAGCTTATTTTACTTATTTTACTTATCGACTGTTTTTAATAACGCGTGTATACATATATATATATACCTATAGGCAGGGGTGTTCCCTTACATTTTTCTGAGAGTATACTATGCTATTATGTACCAAAACACGGACTTTTAATACAATACAAATAATTATCTTTTGGTCTATTAAGGACGTGCACAAATAAAAATAAATAAATTGAAATCAAATTGTTTTAAATATTTTCTTATTTTTTATATTATAAGTTATAAGTTACATATGTATAAAAGTGATCATTTAAATATACCATTAGTATGCAAATAATAGGTCGGTATTTAGATGTGGCTACTGTAGTTCTCTAGTTTTAAATCCCAGTGAAATGTTTAGTTCCAGTCTACCCCTGATTACTGTAGCCAAATAGCGTACAATATTTCGGCCATCGATATTGTAAATAATTATTGATTTAACTTATTGCGGGAAAAATGTGATTTCAAAAATAAACTACATTTACTTTCGAGGCATTATCTAAGTAACCAAAGTTTTATCCTTTGTTGTGGTTTGAGAATACCCGTAATTTTGTAATAATTTCTTGAGAGTATACGGCGTATATTTAGTATATCCTATGGGAACACTCCTGCCTATAGGTTCAAGGGAAATTTTCCATAATCAATAGCTTTGATTTAGCTTTAAATTCAATTATCTACAATTTACATTGTATATCGCCAATAATAAATTGATCGAAGAAAAAATGTTCTGAGTCGTTATCGAATTCTGGGTAGACAAAAATGAATGGTAGCATCACTGCATAATATAATATAAACATACACGTGAGGCTGTGGTGTTTCCGAAGCGCGTGTACGTCAAAAAGGCTTCTCAACATTGATATGTAGAATATGTAAAATAAAATAAATTATTAACTTTTATGTTTCCTTAGAAAAAACCGTATTATCATTTGAATCTTGTATCTTTAAGCAAAAAAAAAAAAAAAAAAATGAAAAGATACAAGATACACGTCCACAAAAAGTATCTGAATACAAGATATAAGATACAACTTATAAATCTTAAAAGATACAAGATACGAATGCATCTAAGATACTGCCCAGCCCTGCGTATATATGTGTTACAGTTAAAATATTGAGAATTCCGTTATTTTGTGAAACAGCAAGGTAGTTTTTGAATTACTTACAAATGTTAGTTAAAATATGAACTCTACATGAAAATCATACTTTTACTAATTATTTCATAGAATATCTAATTGTTCTGTACAATTTTAGTTTGATTTATGTTGAAGTATGAAATGCGTTATAACATTTTGTTTATTTTAAATGTAATTAATTATTTATTTGTACACGCGAACTATTGTAGAGACAGACGAATCAACACTGAACGTCTGAGACTTAAGTTAAAACCTTACCAATTTAATTGGCAATCTTAATAACAATACACGTACAACGATCATTTTATCTAATAAAACGTACATGAATACTGGAATTACCGACAACAAGAACGTCAGTTTTATCTAATTTATTGCTACGATGGATAGTAAAATAAGGATATTGTACATGTATGAATGTATCAATTTGACACATTAACGAAGTGATACCAGGGTATGTATAAAATAACTATTTAAAGTATAAATTATATACATTACCTACAGGTTTTAGTTATTTTATAAATTATCTTGTTATTTCAAAACTAATTCTATATAAGCCGGATAATTCAGTTTGTATAAATATATATAAGACGTGTGAGTATGTAATAATTCGTAAAATAATGTTTTCTTTTATTTAATTTTTACATGTAACGATTGTCCAATTTCAAATACAGTACTAGTCAATATTGATTCCAAGTGATGATTAATAAGTAACATCAACAATTTTGTACAATCGGTTTCAAGTAATGCTTGAGAACGGTTTTATGTAAAAAGATAGACAATGACTATTGAAAATCATTGTACGATAATATTATTAACACTGAAATTTAAAATATTATTATTGTAATAATTTTTTTGTTATTTGAAAACAATTATCGATTCAATAGTTTAGCTATGAACCACTCTACGTGCGTTGACTCATTGTACAATAGTCCTCTTTCGCCCGTCATTAGTAATTTTCGCTACGTCACGATCGATGGACAATTCGAGTACACCACCACTTTCTATCCGATAGAATCAAGACAATATGTTAAAAATAACGCGTGAAGCACTCTCGGGGAATGATTAGGAAACGCACGCGGACTACATAACAGCGAAAATCAACACTGGTTCGAACGGTTTGAAATAGCAACGTGTGTTTACTACTAGGATATTGTCGACGGCGAGTCTTTAAAATTCAATCGGGGTAGTGAGTGGAGGGGGCGGAAGTTTTGCAACGAACAGGTTGCGCATATACGCGTATCCAGAACGGGGTTGGATAAGGCACGCAAACTGTAACGGTTTACTATCGTTTCGGAGCGATGATACGTAACTGTTCGGTTACACGTTACCGTGGTACAATATTAACGATTCAATTGTTTGGATATTAGAACCGTTGAAAGTGAAAATCGCGCGGTACAACTGCGGAAAACGGTACGCTGTGCAACAGGTATTGCTCATCTACGCGACAAGAGCTCGTGCACTTCCGTCGGCGTTTAAAATAAAAAAAAATTTAAAAAAAAAAAACCGCGGGAACAATGGCCTCTTAAAAGCGGCTGCTACTAGTACGGTGACGCGGACGACGTTGCGGCCCGTCGATTGTTTACGCTAACGTCCGTGATACGGTGCGCGCATACGAATACCGATTCGAAAACAAACAACCGTTCTAGGGGCGTTCATCGCACGTCCCGTGACTTGTGCCCACGCGCGATCGTCTCCGTTGAAAACAAGTACCACTGTTGACTGTTTATTCGGAAAGCAGTGCGCGCGCGAAGTCGAACGGAGACTTCATCCGAGAGGAGTGCCCGTGCAGCGGTAACCCTTCGCCGTCGCGTCACGTCGGCGTTGATTGAAAACCGTCGCGGCTCCTCCCCCCACGCACTCCGGTCGACGTCAAGTACATCTCTTGGCCGGCGTAGGTGGAATAATGACGATATCAACTTTGACGTGCAAGTGGGCCACGTGCGCCCTGTTGTACCGCGTGTGTCGCCGGCAACAATAACGATGGTGATGATGATGATAATAATAATAATAATACGAGCGTGCCGGGAGTGAAAAAGCAGGGCAAGGAGAGCGTGGAAAATAAATCGTCATCGTACGTCGACCGACGTTGAAGTGTGAAAGGGTCATCAGCGAGAGCGGCCAAAGGGTCGTTGCACTCCCCCTGTCCCTATCGCGGCCGGTGGGACTAATGACGCCGAAAACAAGGATTCTGACCGATATCATTATTGCTGTTACCTAAAAACCATCGCGATGACCGCACGCCAAACCAATGTGTACGTGGGTTTTTTAACGGTCGAACTGTAGGAACATATCAAAACGAACACCGACAACAACAACAACAACAATAATAATAACGATAGTTCACGCGCGTGAGTGTTTTTTATTTCGACGGTATAAATCCACGATTTCCGTCGTGGAAAAATAAATCGTTTCGATCGCTACGGCACAGCAGTACGACGATGTATTGTGATATTTGATCGGATTGTTTTCTCTGAGGGGTGAGGGATTGGAGATCGAGACGAGTGAAAAAGTCGACTGTTCGAGATCCGCCGTGACAGCGCTGGAACGGTTTCGCGATCACCTCGTCGGCTGTTACGAGCACGACGGCGGAACGTATTGCACGTGTATTGACACAAAAACGTGTCCACAATCTTGTTCGAAAGAGCTCAGCCGTGTCAGCCCAGCTACCCCAGACACGGTATACAGTAGTGTTCAATACGACTTGTTGAGAAAAAACAAATGAATCCTTGAAACGAAATCTAATGCAATTGGAAATGCGAAAACCGTCCGTTCGTGTGCCTACGTGGTTTTCCGTGTTCTGAACACTAATAGAGAAAAAAAAAAAGAACAAACCAGCTCAGCAAAAATAACAGTGACAACGGCCGTGTTTGATCAACACGAACTTTTAGATGATAGGCGATGTTTACAAACCATACAATAATAATCCGTCCACACCTGTCCGGGCGTTACGACTGTGATCCGTGTACGCACGCGAACGACGAGAAAACACGGTGATGATGATGATGATGATGATAATCATGTGCGAGGTTCGCGCACCGCTACTGGTATACGTTACCCCGCGCGTTTTGTGAACGTCAAAACAGTGATTAACGTTTTGAACACGGCGTGCACGTTACGGCCGTGTAAAACGTTTGCGGTCGACTTGACCGTACGCGCACGCGAGTCGCTGACCCCGGGAAGACAAATGGTCCACCCGAATCCGAGGCAATAATCCCGCACGCTTTTGACGTCCACGGGTCGCATCGATTATCATCGTTTCGGTTTAATGTTTGCCGAGCCGCAACAGGACTTCTGCGACATTAACGCGCCGTGACGGGTCTCGTAAGAATAATGTGTACGACCGGACACCGCGCAGCGGTAAAACACAACGAGGCCACTAAATCCATCTCGTTCGCCTGTAAACCGTCGAACGGGACTGGGCGTAAATATCGGTAAAATGTTTTGAAGACCGTCCAATTGGGTCGCACTATTGGCAGTGCCGCAGCAAAGTGAACTGTGCTTACGCCGGCGGCGCAAAATATTCGTAATTTTATTTTTTTACCTTCAAACGCACGTTTTCCATTTTACTTCTTGAAATCTATAGATTTCGTCTAATCGCACATTTAATGATTGGGTTATGAAAACCCTACGAGGGAATAAATAAAAGAAATTTCATATGAACATTTTTTTGGAGTGATTCGCCAGCTTTAGAGCGAGAATAACAAATTTTCAAAGTTTAAAATTATAATATAAAACTATGATAATAACTTATACACTTCAAAAAGAAAAAAAAAATTTCAAGTTCAAATTTAACAGGTGAATAAAAACATCGTTAAATCGAATTTTTAATTGGTTAAAAGGCGTTTTATTCTAAAATTTCCTGGGGCGCTAGCGAGTCTTCGTAAAGTGTCCAATCCGTGCGATCCGATGGCTTTGCACACGGTACCACCTAAGAGTCCATACGTAAATGTACATGCATGCGCGCGTCCGGTGCAAGATGTGCAACCCCAGCGAGTTTAATCGCTGTGAACAAGCTTGTCCTACAACAACGTGTTTGGAACGCTATCGAACTGCACCGTTAGGCAATATCGGCAATATTAAATTTGGGTCGCGAAACGTGCAACACCCGTCGAGACATGTCTACGTACCGATTTCGTAATAGAAAACTGTTAGCGTATTATGAGCGTTGTAGAATACGAGAAAACAATCGATTCGGAAAAATAGCGCGCGAGCAATAATTATGTTCGATCAAGTCGACAAAATGTATGAAAGGGAGAGGATCGGAAAATAAACGGTCTTCCGTGATGGTCGAGTGCTTCTCCTCTACTACGGAAAACGTATGCGTTATTTTTGTGTCGGCATTTTCAACGGAGTTGTGCGGGACACATCTGATTGATTAATTATTCTTATTCAGCTTTTAAATATATGGTTTGTTTGTGAAACCATACACCCTTTTAACTTTTATTTGTTGAGAAGAGTAATCCTTAACACTGGAGATTGTTTGACGGTCGGAGAATCAGTCTACCGACGAAATATCCGTTTTACACGTGTACGACTGATAAAGTAAAAACAGCTTAGACCATGTGCTACACATACATGTATATCGCGTTATAACTACACGAAAACGTGATAAACTGTAAATAATGTGAACGCGATACAAGCGGTACGAAATAATTTTAAATATTGAAACCCTACACAAGAAGGCTTATGTTTTCTTTTTCGTTCCAGTTGCTAATTAGGAAGTACCCTCTCGCCCCCGATAAAAATGTTCTGCGCAAGCATCCACGGCACTTCCATTGTTCCTTATTCGAACACACCGGGTGACAAAAGCGTCAAAGTCAGGCTCAGGCCCGCTGTGACATACGATTAGGTCCGCAGCTGTCCGACTGCCGCTTTCCATTCTTACGCGTCAACGCTCAACGAGTCTTGTCGTCATGCCAAACTCCAATGGCTTTGTGGATCTTTTGTCTTTCATTATCTTGAGATTTTGTTTCATAACCGTACGCGTGTAACAATAGTTGTGGTAGTTCAAATGTATAGATGCGAGAGGGTGCAAACAGTAACGAACCAAGAGTGGTGTTCGGGGATGCTGAGCTCCCAAACCCCTCCAGTTAATTTCTTCAGAAATATATATGAACTAATCAATAGATATATTTTATAAAAAAAAAAAATATATTTATATATAGAAAAATCAATTCGTAAAATAAAAAAACGCATTATGAATATAATTAAGAAAATGGTAAATAACAAAAACTCACAAGATAATTCATATTTTAAGAAAATACTGTCTAATATTTATTTATTTACTTTGGTAATAGGAGCGAAGCACCCCCTAATTTTTTTTTATCTGGATTCACCACTGGGTGGAAATACGATTGTATCGTTGGAGGGTGATCATCATCGATTAATGGATATTTTTAAGAATGTGCGGCGTGCGTTTATCCGCGATAAAAAAATAAAAATAAATTAATATAATACCTCGACGAGTGTCGAGACCTTGATCGGCAAGTACCTTACTGGGTAATATTATATATATTAGTATAGTACTGCGTAAAATAAATTACTTAGAGAAGGTACTTTAAAGAATAGATTAATATACATTAAATCAAACTTTAGTAGCCTTTCAGTTGCAATAACTAAGCTAGAAACATCAGGATTAGCATTAACAAAGTCTATAAAAGTTGTAGCTACGATTAAAAATATTATAAAAAAATAACCAAGTCAAATTGGAAAGAAATGTAAATTTAAAATTTAACAACGTTTTCAATAAAAATAAAGGCTTTAATCAAATAAAAATAATATGTCAAATATTAGAAGGAGAAGGAGATATTAATCCAGAAGATATTATTCCAGAAGACTTAACACTTAACGATATGACATTTTCAAGTATGCTTCTATCACTTCAGTAGATGTTTAGAGGCCGGTTTCAGAATATAAAAACTTATTGGCAGACAACCGTCGATCATTTAAATTCCAAAACTTAAAAGAGATACTAATGTGCAATTCAAATATACAATTTAATTTTTAATTAATTTTTTGATTTAAATTTTTTTTTTTGTAGTGCAATGTAAATAAAATTTAATTTTTTACTAAATTTTTAATAATAATTTGAATTTATTTAATAAATAATGCATTTTTCGAAAGGGCATTTTTTTTTTTTTTTTTTTTTGGTATTTTTAGGGCATTTAAATCCGATCCCAAATAACGTTACGGAGTCGAGATTTATCGACACTGCAGCAGCCCCGCGGCATCCGGGCGGTCGACCAAAGCATATTTAACATACAAAGTACGTGGCTCTAGTGCACCCCAGCGGCAATTGAACGCTACCCAGTGACGGTGGACACATTCTCATAACGACCGCAGAACGACAGGAGTTGATTTTCCCCGTACGTTTCTCTGGTAGACAATTTTACATTGAAGCGCCACCCGGTGAAAATTACATAAAATACGTTTCGGGTCGAACGCAATGCGAATTGTAACGCAACACGAGCGTAAAACATGACACCGTACGCGTTCGCATTTGATGTCACGCGTTCTGCCGCGCGGCGCGCAAACGATCACGCGTCGAGTGAGTAACGGACGACCACACAAAAAGGGCGTGTATCGTTTTGTAAACGCGACGCGGCCGATCGAGTGTCGGCTGTCGACGACTTTCTCGAATCGTTCGATTTTTTTTTTTTTTGCCTTTCGTCCCCGACCGACGTGAAGTGTTCGCGTACGACTTCATTGACCGGATGACGTTCGGATGCGACGACAAAAAAAAATTACGGATGAAAACGATCCGTAATCCTTAGCCGCGTTCGCGCGTCGCGTTTTAGACGGCGGTTTTTCGAGAGCGTTTCCGTGCACACAAGAACTATGTTGCGTGCACCTGCAACGACGTCATTTCGGTCACAATACAGGATCTTAGACAACGCATTGCATCCGACCGAACGTCGATTTACCAAGCCGGACGGAAAAATTAAAATATAATCGATCCGAATGCACTTTGTCCGCTCCGACAGGAAATCACGAGCAAGACTCGTATGCGTTTAACTTGACTACACGTACGTCTATAATATACATTAAACATACAGTATTGTCGTATACGTAATGTAAGTGTGTGTGTGTGTGTGTGTGTATGTGTATACAGCACAACAAGGAGAATCACAAAGGCCGGTCGTTTATAAACATTTTTTGACAAACTCAAACAATACCTAATACAAATAGTAATTTATTACGATCATTTCCTCACTTTGTAAGATAAAAACCGTATACAATGACGTATAATGTGTTAGCATTCAACATTGAAATAAAGTACTAAAATTAATAAAATAAAAATACTGCGCCGGTGAACTGTAGACAATGAGCATAGAATTCAGTATTTATGTGTACTGCATCTAAGTATCCTAAGGTATAGAGTAGCTAATATGATTTTATTTATTTCTATACATTTCTTATTCTTCTTTTTTTCAACAACAACCCATAAATAACTAAATTATAACTAAATTCATTCCGTAAACTAGTGACACAATCATAATTTTTGATTCTACGAACAGATTGTTTTCGAAAACAATAACGACTAGATCATTTTAAATAATGAAGTTTTCATATCATTTTCAACACAATATAGTAAACATTTATCGCACACCAAGTATATATATCCAACGGGTATATATGTACATTTCAGGAATTGTAACAAAAATATCTCACTGTCGTTTTACATTTAAAAGACGCTAAGTGAATAAATTCCAAACATCTGAAGTTTTGCATCTTTTTAAATAACTTAATTTTTTACTATAAATATAAATTGAAAAATCATACTCAGAAGTATGAAAAATCATTATTTTTTTTTTGTTCTCATGCACATGAATAGCATTAATTTCTACGTATTTCAATATAATAATATTTAAAAAGCTTTATATAAAAATAATAAAACGTGCATCCATATAAATACAACTGCATTCAAACAAGAAAAATTTAATAATATATTTAATTTGATTAAAAATGAATTAAAAGAGAACTTGTTTTATAAAATAATATAAATAATATAAAAAAGAAATTGATCAACAATTTCGAATGGTAATTAAAAGATAACTTATAAAGTACGTAATATTAACAGCAGTCGATTGCGTTTATTATTAAGATAACTATTATCTTTAATTGAATTACAAATGTTTAATTTTCAGTAATTAATTATTTATTCAAAGACCACATTACTTTCATCTTCGCTTTAGGCGATCAATGCTCAACCGCGTTGTAATGCTAAATCGGACCGCTAACATTCGTTATTTATTTTCGATGCATAATGTAAAAATAAATTTTTGCAAGTGTATTATATACACTAATAGGAAATAATTTCCATCTTAAAACTCTTACTATGCAATTATTAAAAAAATATTATAAAAAAAAAAGTACATACTTCAGAGAATATTCATACAATACTATATTTTCTAGAATACCCTGTAGCATTTTATCTGTGCACTCATGATTAAAGTAGTTACATCTCATTCGATGAAGAAGTTACCATATAATTTATCCGTAGTGACGCGTTAAAAATATTCTAGCATATTATTTAGTACACCGGAAGAAAGTTCTATATTTTAATTTCCTAAAAATTAACGAATGCAGTGTGTACATCGAGTATGTTGTAGGTCTATAATCACTTTCTAATAACCGATGTGACAGGTCCGGGCGAACTTGTTTTTGCCGTCTTCCACTGCACTTACACACGTATTACAGGGCAAAAATTATAAGCATTGGTGCGCTGTTCACTCAGAAACCAACTCTTCCAATGCTTACACTATATTGTAAATTAATTTTTACATCCGGATAAAAAATTCCCATGCTCTCGGTACTTGCTACGAGTTATACTTTTCGATATGAACCTAGTTAACAAAATATGTAGAATATACTTTCTATAATAATGTAGAGCTAACGCAAATTAAAGAAATAATTAACGCGCACGTTTAATCGGAATGGAAAACCCGATATCCTATTTAAGCGACTGAGATTCGCGATGTTTAGATGACATAGATTTTCGGTGTAGTCATTTAATGTTTGATAAGTTGCATAGTGCAGTTATACACACACATTTGTCAATAATAACGCTCGAAACAATATTTATGTACGACTGAAATTTAAATGTTTTAAATAAAATCTTTATACAGCATTGAATATATATTTGATTTTTTGTGTTGAACCTGAGACATGCTAAAAGGATATATTAATATCCGAAAACAAGTAGGTATTTAAAAGCAAGGTAATGAAAATACTTAATCCAATGTTCAAAAACTTATAACCAATGGATATTGAACATTTATCAAATATTTTAATTTATTTTTAAATACTTATTAAACATTGAATAAGTATATCTATGTTTCGTGGATAATACATTGAGTTAATTGAGAGATGTTGTTTAAAAACAAATGATTTATTATCTTCCGTCCGGTACAAGTTATAATGCATAATATTATATTCGTTCCATTAAAATAATTGGTGAATACCAAAGACTAATAGTTACCTACTGGGAAACGTTAAACGAGACGCGTCTTTGAAATAGCTGTTCTTTATGTTTCAATTAGTGGAACAAAATTGTTGTTTTCAAAATAATCATGAAATATGAATATTCCTATGCCTTTTATTTAAATAGTACTTGAATATAACAATATTTATATGTATTTATTTAGCATTTATCTACTGCTTGTATATAAATAAATGTGTCATATATTACTAACCTATATTATTTTGTTTGACCTCGATGTCTCATGAAAAACACAGAATTAGTAAATGATTGGATGGTATCAGCGCTATTTCCTTAAAATAAAATTATTCTTTCATTCGGGTTGTCAACACAACGGAAATATATTTAAATAAAATACCGTTTTATTTATAATTTTTTTTTTTACGTAACCCATCGAACCAACTGCTTATTCATTCAGATATTTCTAAAGTCTCTCTTCTTAACTTTGCGATGTTGTTAAAATTGATAAACCATAAAACGATAAATCGTGTGGTCATACTATATCGTTGTTAGTGTATTATCTATCTAAATCATGTGAAATTTGCAGATGTAAACCTCTTCAATGGTTATCGTTTTACAAAATACCATTGTAAATCGCAAACATATCTTGTGTTTACTCAACACCGATAACCGTACAGCCATTTTCGAGTGAAATCTTGGTTTAAAATCTTACCACAGAAAAATGTCAATTTAAAAGTCACATTTAAAGAAATAAACGAATTTATTGTTCTTTTCAGTTTATACTTATATAAGTATATATTATTTCTAATTTCTGCCTTAAATATTTTTGAACTATCTTGACATTTCTGCTTCCGTATTATATGAACTTTTATAAATGTCGGAAAAAAGCAATATGTCTACATCCGTATCAGATCTCTAGTCTTTAGTTTCTATAACTTAATAGATCTCTAAATTAATTAGGTATAAATATTTTATGAAATTATCTACACTTTAATAGAGTTTATCATGAATAAATAAAGTCACAACTATTAATATAGAGATAAAACAAAACCACTATATAAACAAATATAAATATTTGTATACGAAAAATTAACTTAAAGCTAACAAATTAACACTATGTAAGCTTACTAAGTTCTCGGTTTCTAAACATACTTATTTTAAACAATAAACTATAATTACACATATAATTAAAAAATTTGTTAGTATTTTTTTATGCTTATGTGGTTTATTGTACAACCAAAAAAAAAGAACTACTTGATCACATTTTTAAACTGACTACAATATATATTAAATACTAATATTTTGCTACTTTTTTAAACTGATTATAGTTTTTTATATATTTTTAAACTGGTCGAATTATAAATATTTTTAATAAGACCATAATACATTTAATTTTTTATACATCCCCCCGTTATATCAATAATAATAACTATGTTCATGAATTTAATGGATGGGCAAATGGAGACTTGAGGAATCCTAGACATAAGTTTAGAAACATATATGTATGAGTTGATTGTTTGTCTAAACGTGTGATAATTAGTCACACAACAGGTATGAGAATAATATCCTGTACTATAACAAGGAAAGAACTACTTTGATTTAGATAAACTGATCAAAGTCGCTGAGAAACCAACTAGCTCTATTTATTGAACTATTATAGGGTTATGACGTTTTAAAACGTATTGATATCTGTGTACGGAACGTTCAATGTAGAAATATATTGGGGTTAGCATCATCAATTTCCATCGACAATATCGTATACTAACAACGTATGTACGGTCTTAGTATTAAAAAAATGATATTAAAGACAAATATTAATACATCGTTAATACATGATGAAAAATTAAGCAATATTAACGTATATAATATGAATTAATTTCGCAAAGCATCAGCCATCGTTGTTGTTGATCAAGGAGCATATAACCAAGCCGCGAATAATTAATTGACGATCAACGTGCACTTTGATGAAATGCTTTTGAGAAGACCTATTGAACACATCCGTCTTTGGAAATAGTTAATAAACTGTATGACGAATCTAAGAAGTTTATACATTTTTCAAATGGTTCTAGCTTATTTACAATGAAACGTTGAGAAGGTTGACACAGACAGGTTGACGGTTAAATAAGCAATCTATCTTTTATTGATCTTTCAAACGGTCTACCTTAAGTGATCAAAGTTTTCGTAGAGAAAATGGTTATTTAATTTTTCTATTCCCTTTAAATTTTTAAAAATTAAATACGTATTTTAAAAAGCTTGGATTTTTATATTATTTTAATATATTTTTTAGTCAATTAAAACTGTCTAATGTTATAAATAATATGGTGCGTCGTCACCGTAAAAGAAATGTAGTACGAAAATATCGTATAGTGTTGTGACGTTGCGGTTTTTGGTGATAAATCATAAAAAATGAAAATAATTTAATCAAATATTATAATTTTATACAAAATATTATTTATTATGTACGTAAAATTTTGAAAACCAATTCTATACAACTTTTATCGAATAAATATGCTTACCATACGACTTGCATTCATTGTTCGTTCTAACAATATATCAAAATGCCTATTGTATTAAATAAATTTGGGCGCAAGATTATTGCATATTATTATATACCTAAAATTGTACATGATTATTTGAAATGGATTTCGGTAAATTGTAGTCCTAATACTAATTATAATAATATTTTTTAAGTAGATTTCGCTAGCCATGTAATATTCTACTAAAGTAAAATATAAACTATATATTAAAATTAATACATTTAATTTTAAATAATCAAAGTAAAAATATTTTAAGGATAACATTTTTTGCTTATTTATCCTGAAATTTTAGTTTTCATTTTACTAAGCGTCTTTTACTGTATTTATCATTTTGAGAGAAAAAGAGAGTGAGAAAAAAATAGAAATAGTGAAAAGAATTTTTTTATAATATAAAATAAATACAAACATTCGATAAGATGGATTACACAGGAATACTATATGCTCCTATGGCGTGTCATTTTAGTTTTCTTTTGTAGGGACAGTTAGACTGAACCGGAAGGAAGTCAATCTTTCTTCCTCACAAAAGCCAAAAGATGAATCTGTAACAATTCTTTGTTGTGCTCCTAATGTCGATTTCACAGTCCATACACAAAACTTTCGACGAAAAAATCTCAGCCATTGGAAAATTCGCTGAGATTTGTTTGAAAAGTATCCGTAATTTACCAAAACATTAGCATAAATGAAATTTACTTATAAATAATATACTCTTAGCTTTTTTTCAAAATTTGATACATTTTATGAATATAAATTGAGGTAAATTACAAAAATAATTAAATTAGCATTTGATTATTAAATTTTGAAAAAATTTTAAAGATCATGAAAATCCGGTAAATTTTTCTGATTAAAAATGCATAATACTTTGAATTTTATTAGTAATAAAGCTTGAAAATTGAGAACAAGATTTTTTCTTCTAGTCTATTAAATAAAATTTTACTGGAAATTTACGAAAAATTAAATAATCTCAACCTAACTAAAAGTTTCAATCGTTTTATTATTACAATTATATAACACTTACATGTTTGATTAACAGTCATACGTTTGAATATCATAAAGCATAGATTTATAAAATTTAACCTAATTGAAAATAATTTTCTTCAGTTTTTCATTCATACTCGAAAAACTACAGAACCATTAGTATATATTGATCACTTATAGAATAATATTGATAATATTATGATGCTTTAAGTTTCGGTGATGTAAAACTTACACTACATGGAGTAAAGTAAAACTATTGATTGTTTAACAGTCAATTCAAACAAAGTAGCATTGGGTACCTTGACTGTCAAATCGTAATTATATTTCAACATAAATTAGACCATATTGACTAGTATATTAGCAAATACTTATGATGTATACTAATTAAAACCAAGTGAAACCAAACAATTTTTAGTTAAAGTCAAAAACCGATCTCATATAACATGTGAATAGATATTATTTAAAAACTGTAAATATCTAATTATTCATAACTAGTCGTTTGTTGATTTTGGCCCTGTAGTCTAGAAAAAAATATAGAAAATAATTGGTTTTTAATTGATGAAATATATAAATCTTGTTTTAATTTTATGCTTCAGTCAAAAGTAACTTATCAAAATTATTTTTACCAAATCTGCAAACACATTTTTATAAAAAGAAAGTTAACTACAGCGGTAAAGCACGATTGAGCATAAAACGATTGAGCATAGACCTTTTTAGCAACACGATTGAGCATAGAATATTTTATGCGACGTTGCCACATTCACGTTGCCAAAATTTTGTAATTTATTATTTTCTCGTATTATTACACCAATTATTATGATATCTGACGCGAGCCGTGAGCTTTATCGGCTTTATAAATTTTATCGACAATGTTATCGATTAATAAATTAGTTCCGGAGCAAAACGACGTTTTAAACATTTAGCATCGGGGGAAAATATAAGATAATTAAGATACAAATCCAAAATTATTATAGAAATAATATCAGTGTTCGATCACCTGTGTAGTGTATAGTGCGTGTATACTTAGTGCGTTTTTCTATTTTTTTAAAATATGGATATAACAATTATTTTATCGGAAAGAGGCAAAGAATTGGCCCTAGTTAATTTATACAAGTATAAATTAATTGGAGAGCGAAAAAAAGACAATCTTTTGAGATGGAGGTGTACTAATAATAAATGTTCGGCAATAATGTTCTCGGGTTTCGATAAACGTAAAGTGATTGAAACTGCTGGACAACATAATCACGATAAAAATTCTATTGAGAAAATAGAAACGCAAGTTTTAAGAGAAAATTGCAAAAGAAAAGCTGAAGAATCAATTTACACACGGCCACTTAAAATTATTCGCACCGAACTTTTAAATTCTTCTCCAACATCAAATTTAAACAATCAAAATGTAAGAAATGTACGGAAAGCAATGTATGATAAACGGAAGCAGACCTATCCTAAATTACCAACTTCTTTGGATGAAACAATTCATCAATTAAGTGACTTAAAAAATGAAGAATGTTTTAAATATAAGGGTCAACAATTCATTTACATGCCGACTGATGATAATTTTGTATGTTTAACTACAGAACAAAATCTACAATTTATGACAAATAATTGTACTGAGTATTTTGGCGATGGCACATTTAATTATGCTCCAAAATATTTTATTCAATTGTACACAATACATGGATATAAAAATGGATACTACTTACCACTTGTTTACTTTTTTTTACCAAATAAAACTAGGTCTACTTATATTAAAATGTGGCAATTTTTAAATAATTTATGTTTGAAATTATGCGAAAAAAGTTTGCAAATTAACACATTTCATGTTGATTTTGAAATTGGAGCTCATCAGGCAATTACAGACGTGTTTGGAAATATTAAAATAATTGGATGTAGATTTCATTTAGGACAATCATGGTGGAAAAAAGTAAGAAACAGTTATATAATATAGTGCTTTTTTACTAAAATATAATAATTTGTTTGTAGATTGTTGGCGAACCTTCACTCAGAATAGCATACATGGACAACAGTAATGAACTAGGGAAATGGTTGAAAATGTTTTTTGGTTTGGCGTTTATTTCCCCAGAAGAAGTAGTTGATGCATTTCACGAGTTAATATCAATTTGTCCAAATGATGACGGTTTCATATTTTCTGATTACATTATACACAACTATATTGAAGATCACTGCCAGTTTCCTCCAAATATTTGGGCGGAAACTCCTTCGCTAAACCCAAGGTTTTTAACAATATTTTTTAAAACTTATTATAAAAACTTTTTTTTACTAATTTGTATTGTTTTATTTAATTTTTTTTAGAACGACCAATGCAGCTGAAAGCTTTCATCGCACGTACAATTCACAGTTTTATTCACCTCACCCCCATGTTCATACAGTCGTTAGGGTATTGATCGAAACACAAGCGGAAACATCGACTAAGATCAATTCAATTCGACACAAGCCTGGAAAATTACAATCCGCAAAAGAAATAAAAAAAAATGAATTGAATATTCAAGCCTACAGCCAGTTTTTAAATCGTAAGAATACGGAATCTTTATTAATTTATTTAAGTCAAATTGGAAGCAGATACCAAGGTGTATCAATTTAATTTATTATTATCAAAAAATCTAGCTAGGTATATTATACTGTATTATAATATGAATGTGACAACTATTTATAAATATTTTGATTTTATTATTTTGATAAGTCATAAGTCATAACTATTATTATTATTTTATTATTAACAAAAATATCTATATACTGTGACAGCTATTTATACTACTATCATAAGTATTTTCATGCATATTAAATATTGACTATGAAAACATGATATTTTTTTGTCATGTTATATTTTGATTTATTATAATTATTTAAATAAATGTTTTTATACGATACAGTTCAAAATTGAAAATGGCAACGTTGCAGAGTTTTTTATGCTCAATCGTGTTGGTTTTCTTTTGTATTTCAATTTCCTTTGATACGCCGACAATTTATGCTCAATCGTGTCGCAAGAAAGGTGTTTTATGCTCAATCGTGTCGCAGGTTGTGTGACACGACATATCAGGTTTTATGTCAATACGTCGTTTCTATGAATTCAAAATTCGATACAGATGATATCTCAGTAGTGTATATGGACGTACGATTCCATAAAACACCACCTGTATTTACACATTGTAATCGAATAAATTTAAGTAAATTTTTAATTTCTATGGTCTATATATTCTAACCAGCTAAAATGAATATTCTCTAAGTGATCCAAATTTTCGTAGGAATGAAAATAATAAAATTTCAGTGGTATATAAAATAAACACAGTTGTTTTTATTATAGATCTATAAATAATTATTTATTTGTATATTGTATAATTTATGATAAACGTTGTTATAAAGTCACGTCTCGAAATGTAGACTCAGCAAAATTTTAGATGACACGTTTTAAGGCTTATCTTAACCATAACTAAATATCTACGAAAGCGGTTTAATATTACCATGAAGTGACTAATATCAGTGTTTTACTTATATTATTATTATAAAGTAATTTTCCGTAATTTACATTTCTTTTTAATTTTTCATTCCGTTTAAATAATTCTTTCGTCTTAGATTTCAATGGGAAAGTGTAGTCGACACTTTTCGAATAAATAATAGTTGTTTTAACACTAACAACCCTTTTTCCGGGCAGTTACGATAGCGAGGGACACCAGTTACGTTAAGTTAACAGTTCGATTAATTAAGCACTGAAACTTTATAGCATGCGACAACAGCGACGTCGCGGGATTATGGCACTAAATTGAACACGGAACCATGCGCCGTATAAGCCTAACGGTACGCGTTTTCGCTTCGGCATAAGAATAAAAAGTTTATTGTACAGGCACATCCATCGGACGGAACGATTTTTCAAAAGCATACCCATTGTCAACCAAACATTTTATTTCGAACCGATACAAACCCGGGATTCGGACGGTTTATCGCTTATTTTCGACAAGCTCGTTCTTTACATTATTTTTGAATGATATACATACGTTATAACGTTGAAGTTAACAGACGGCAACAGTCCCACCCCTGTATTGCTTGCATTGCAGGAATATTAAACATCGATATTTCAACAATATTCCTATTGAATTTCATACCCGTGCCTGTTGAACAAGTGTACACTATAGTTCTGCCAACTCGATTATTATCATCGCTGCCTACCAGACGAAAACCGTAACGGAAAATAATAAAACTAAACTATATATATATATATATTTTTTTTTTTTTATCGTTTAAATATAAAACAATCTATACAGTTATTTATGCACATTAAATAATTCGAATACAATTTCAGAGCGCAACAGATTTACATTTCCGGATGAAGGGGGAGGAGAGTCACCCGATCGCTATCTGGTGAGCAAAACAATGCCATTATACAAAAACATGTAATTTTTTTTTGTAATCGGTTAAATTCGCTAGTCAATTTAACTAACCATTAATATCTTAAATCGACTGAGTAGAACGGTGATAAACTATTTACGCATTATATGATGTAGCCAATCTACAGGCATTGTTATATGCACACGTTGTCACAGATAAAATATAAGTACCTATACTCAACAATAATTCGCTAAAAATATCAAAACATGATTTCTTTCAAATCAAAAATAATAAATTAAATTAAAATAAAAAATAAAATAATATAAAATAAATCAGTGGATGATTTTAAATCGTAATTAATTAAATATTTTTGAATGGAATGGCGCAAAGCATGTGCGCAATAGTATAAGTCCAAAAATAATGAAACGTGTCTCAAAAACAAAAATAATGAAAATACAAAATCAGATGAAATATCTGTCTTGATCACATTGCCATGGAATTTGAATATTTAACTTATAGCATTTATTTGACGACGATCAATACTAGTCATTGTGTACAACTTTTAGGAACCCTCTACCCTGATCACATTTTACGTCATTAATGTCATGACCTATTAACGACAACGGTTTGATCGAGCTATTTGATTGCGGAGTAGAATATTTTATCATGTTATCAATTCTAACTATATAATATATAAAATTATTATACCGGCACATTGGCGATCATCAATCGGACACAAACATTGAACAGTTTTTGTATTTGTCTTCAAACTGGTATTTTTATCATCGATAGTATACGATGTGTACGTTCCATGTTTTCCGATAACCCGATTGGACGTATAGAAAAAAAAAATCAACGTTGTCAATTTTGGTCCAGATCGCTATGAAAGTTTATACATATATTACACAGAACTTACAATTTACAAGCCTATAAATCACATCCACGTATTCACTTACGGTTTTCAGCCGGGGTGGGAGTAATACCTACCCCAATGAAAAAAAAAAAAAATAATACTCTCTCTTTTCCCGAAAAATTTAGACCATACACGACGTGAAATGAGAAAACATTTGGAAAAACTGGTGGAATGCTCAACGGGTACCCGAGTTTCATTGGTTACAATAGGACGTTCTTTTGTGTACCTACCATGAATGGGATAGTAATTAAAATAATTAATTTTGATTTAAAAGACGGTAATAAAAACTGCAACGCCACACGTGTATTTCTGCGTTCAATCGCGTCTCGGTTTGTGTCCCGCTACGGTGTACGTAATAACGCGCACGTCGTCTGCGCGTGAGCTACTATGTTAATAATTATTATTATTAATATCGTAACGATATTATCATCCCCGGAGGGATTCCTTAACCGCTCGCCGCCGACCGTGTATAGGCCATAACAAGTTCGTTATCCGCGGAGACTCGTAGCGAACGACAAACGACGAAACGATGGACGGGGGTGGGCGCGGCTGGCATTTCGCGCATAATCAATCAAACCACCGATCTACTAGGGGTTGCCGAATATCGTTCACACGAGGGTAATAAAGGCATCGGAGGCATTGATATATCTGAGGGCATACGTGACAGCGGCTGGAAGACGTATACCTGCCTAACACCTCGTGCGCCATGCACGTCACACACACACACACACACACACACACGTGTACGTATAGTTGAAATACACTCGACGAGGTGGATCGAACGGGAAAGTTCTTGTACAGTACATAACATGTATCGTATGCCTGCTACATTTAACGGTTTTAACCGGCGCGGAGTGGAGTAATATGTGTATAAGTACAGGCACCGATGGTTTCGATGAACTTCGACTCGCATCTTCACCGCGACCACGCCAAAAAACCCTTTACACGCACACTTGTTGAAGGTTAGGACATAAAGGACACGCATACCACGCGCGCATACTTTCTCACGATCGTATGCACGACGTGCGCGCGCGTGCGTATGCATACGTATACTATGGTACGTATCATATACATCGTATGTGACAAAAGCACGTGAATCGCTGAATATCCGTTTATATTGCTACACGGCAAAAGCACCTGTCTACCACTGCGATGAAGTATAATATATGCAATATATCGCGCGCACTATGTAATATACGGATAATATGTTAGCGTAAGAAGAGCCGACGACGTGCTTAATAATAAACCTATATCTGCATCCTCCTTCGTTCGCGTCGTTCCGTCTTCTGATCTCTCTCTCTCTCTCTCTCTCGCTCATTCTCTCTATTATACCGAGCTATTTCGCCTCTGTCTCTCGTGATAAAGCGTACATAGTATTTCCGTTTATTACATAAATCACGTTTCGCCTAATCTGTACGGCGAATGAATAATATATCACGTGTCCTCGTGAAAAATATAACTTTACGTTACAGCGCTTGGATACTACGGCGGCTGCAGTTCGTGCTAAATCCGACGCGCGTTTGATTTCGGTGCTGTCACCGTCAAAAAATTATCATAGAGTCGTCCGCGCAAAGAAGCAATAATGAGTTTGAATAACCTTGAGGACCAAGCAATACCGAGTTCAAGTGTTTGGAATTTCGTCGTTTCGTTATCGATCCTTAGCGCACAATGCAAATCGTTACTTTTAACAAAAAAATATTTCTGGACAAAATTCGCTTTTTATACCTGTGTATATTATGTATTTTTCACCCCATACGAATGTAAATGTAACACAAAATCGAAACAAACCTCAAAACTCAAAAATTTAAAAAAAAAACATCACTGTCCGTGAAAACGATTCCTTATTCCGTAACTTTAAGTTTATCGAAAAAGAATAAAGTAGTTTTTCTGGTCAATAATATTCTGAACTAAACCTAAGTAGAAATAAACGTTTCATTGACAAAATTCACTTTACTTTCAATTTAATTTTCTACAATTTTTAGTTTATAATAACCTATTTAAATAATCATCACTATACACCTCTAAAGCTCAGTTGTAAGAGTACTATTTTTAAGTAAAAATATCATTTTATGAAAAATAGTGGAAAAGGTTTCAAATAAAAACATGATATAGAATCATTTATATATTATATAATGAGCATAATATATTTATCGTACTATTAAAGTTGAATTTGCCGCGTGCAAGCTTATTTTCAAGAGTTCCAGATGCAGTGTTTTTATTTTGTTAATATTTCATGGTGGTCTTTATTACAGCCTTTGATGTTTTGTTGTCTTTTATTTTTTATATTCTTAATAATTTTGAATTTTTTCTCAGATAATTATTGTAACGCAAAATATTTATTAATAGAAAACGAGCTGCTATACTTTCGGCAATATTTCACATTTTGAATTCGACTATAAATATACACTTATTATAATCGTTTCAGCCTAAATGTCAGAAATGATGCGCTACGTAACTCAACTATAATATGCATTCTACTCGTTAAACAGACAAGTACGAAGTCTTCCTGCACAAAATAAGCACATCATATGTCTCTGACACGCACGATGTTGGTTAATATAAACACATGCGTATTTGTTTTTCGAGATTGTGTTGCCCTCTCCGTCACGAATGGCTCACACCCCAGAGTGGAGTGAAACGTATCCCGGAAAGAGCCCTTGACCCGACTCGGCCTCACCCTATCGTTCACACGTGCGTTTCGTAGCAATTTAAGTGGTGTCCTATAAAGAGGTTCATATCCAAGTATAAAAACAATGGTGTGCGAATTGTTACCGGGCACATGTAGCACGGGCAGTGGCCGAACAACGCGTTGCAAAGATGAAAAAAAAACCCTAAGACATTTCAAAAATCACGGTTGCTCGAGGTTATTACATTCCAACGGTTTGCAATGCATAGAATAATGTTATATGAAAAAGACGCCGGGCCTCTCTTGAGAAAATAATCGGCACATAGTTTTCTAGAACAGTGGTTACCATTTGGTGGTCCGTGTGTTGATTTTAGGGGGTCCGCGGTTATGTAGTACCGTAATGAATTTTTTGTTTTATATTAGAGAAATTATTAACTTTTTAATCGTTTGAAATCCCGGGTATTTTTGAACTATTGAAACTAGATTATCGCAATCGTCAAATTAAAATAAAACGTAAACATTTTTTAATTTTCCTAATTGAACAAAATTGAAAAGTAAGTATTTACAAAAAAGGGGTCCTCGGACCAACGTAACTTATGGTTAGGGGTCAGTGGCTTCACATTAATTGGCAACTACTGTTCTCGATTATCGCAATCGTCAAATTAAAATAAAATGTAAACTTTTTTTTTATTTTCTTAATTAAACAAAATTGAAAAGTAAGTATTTACAAAAAAAAAGGGTCCCCGGACCAACGTAACTTATGGCTAGGGGTCAGTGGCTTCACACTAAATGGCAACCACTGTTCTAGAACATTGGAGTTATTAGATTTTAAAATGAATACGCACTAACGAATCCCTTGTTACAACTTTCAATAACACACGTAAGGTTAGGTTTGATTACATCTGATTAGGTTTGGTTAGCTTAGAAATAAGATCCTACATGAGAGTATAACTAAGTTCATAGATGGTTTATAATACATACAATATACTGTAAATTTTGATTTACAGTTAATCTGCGCGGTGTATTCGTATAGTACTATAATACAGGAATATTAATAAAAACTTGTAAATAGTCTGTGAAAATAGTTTGATAAAATTAATTTTGTAAGTGGGTGGGCGGTTTAATGAAGCATGAGTTATAGAAACTGAAGACGCCACTGCTTTCTACGTACCTTCTGTCACATTGCTTGAAACCTGAAAATCATTGTTTCCAACTGATAATAATTAACGATTACACAGCGGTGAACTAAAGCTGTTTTGTTATTAAAACTTATAAGATCAAAAAATTCCTATACCACTCGCCACCTCCTCTAAAAAGTGTATACGTCTAAATTAATATTAAAAAAGAATTAAGCTGTATGAAAAAAAAAAAACTTAAATTATATTAATTTATATTCAAAATCGTAGGGAAATAATTTCTTAAATAATATTATATTTGTTGGATTAATCTTCATAAAATATAATATATTACTATTAAATTTAAAAAAAAATACACCCAAGTATTTAGCTTTCGAGTAAAAGAATATAATTAATGTTATGATACTTGTTGGTATAAATAAAGTTATATAAATATAATTAGGTACCTACAATGTTGAAATATATAATATTATTTTTTATTTTTTGTTAAGTTGTTTCAGTATTAAAAACTATAAATTTTAAATAAAAAAAAAAAAATTACGATATTTTATCATCCAAAACCGCATATTTTTTTAACGGGTACTATGGGAATTTAGATAGCCGAACGAAAAATCATTATACGTTCATTTTTATCATCCTACAAATAATATAAAGTTTTTTGTAATGGAAAAAAAAATAAAAAAAAGCAAACTTTTTTACAAGGATAAACGATACCCGTGTTAATATTGTCGAGTTAGAAACTTTGAAACAATAAAAAAATAACAGCTTAAGATTAAGCTATTATAAGTTCATTGAATGAAGGTTCATGAAATATAAACGTTTTCGAGACATACCCGTTGGCAAGTGAAGGAATAAATATTTGAAGTAAGATAGTTAATATACGTACAACAAATAAATAATAAACTTAATATAATGTAATATTATTATAGATTAATGTTTGTCAAATGCAATACAACAAAATAATAAGATTTGATTTAAATATTTTTTTAATCTTTATGTTCTGATATACAACATAAATAATTAACTGGAAACTAAAATGCGTATTATTTTATAATTGTTCTATTATTTTACATTATTATATTTATAATATTATATTCTATTACTATTATTTTTACCATTGTTTATTTATTGGTTTGATATTGAATAATCAAATTCTTAAAAATAAACAACAGAGAAGGAATAACATTTTTACATGGAATAATTTGACTTATTTTTCCTGTAGTAAATAATATCCTTATACGTTTTTTTTTTTCGACATTTTAAAAAGGTGTTTTCATTTTTCAATAGCGATAAAAATATAACAATATTTCATTGATGTGTTTGCTATCTTGACATTGATTTACTTAGGACTCACGAAAATCGACTAAGTATGTTATTATATTTATCGCTGTCTTAGCTTTCATAACCGGTGCTATACGATTGAGAACGTTTTACTATTTTGACAACACGATTGAGAACTATTGTCGGAAGATCAAAGAAACAATATTTTGTACCTTATAATCAAGCGATTGAGAACGATTTTTCGAGCGATGTTGTCGTATTATCATAATGTTTAGTAAAAAAGATAATAAAAACGAATAAAAATAAATAAAAATAAATAAAAATAAATAAATAAATACGATATCGCGGTTATATCAGACACTTGAATGTAAATAACTATTAGTATTGTCTATGGTCTATAATCGGTAATAACGTATTGTGCATAGTGTTCATTTTGGGAAAAAACGGAAAATATGAAAAATAATGTAAATAAAAATCGTGAGAATAATGAAATCGATTGAAAACCATGTTACGAAAACTATGGCTAGCAAAGATTATGATCGCATTATTTAATCTATTAATTCTTACAATGAGTTTGAATAAACTATGGATGTTATGAGGTATTTAAAGTTTACTGAAAATAAGTACTCAGAAAATTTTTTTTAAATTGTATCAATTATTTTATTTATTTTAATTTAAACTGATTTATATTTGTTAATGTATTAGATTAGAATAATTTTAAAGTTTAATATGAGGTATATTATTTTGTATTTCTTATCAGTACGGCAACGTTGCATAAAAGTTGACAGATAAACACGTTTTCAATCGTGTTATTAAAAAAGGTACTGCAAATGAAGACCGTTCTCAATTGTGTTTTACCCTCCATAACAATAAGTCTTATAAAAAAATCGTTTGGACCTTTATTCAAGTATTTATCCTTCTTCATCATGTTTTTCTTATTATTTGTAAACATTTGGAAATAATGATAAATTAGCAAACTTAAAATAAAATTATCATGAGAGGAATATTTATTTAATATAAAAATAAACTTATGTATAAACATATTTGTTCTAAAAATCAACTTTATAATGCAGTAAAAATATTTTAAAAACAATGTCTTACACGGTGTTCGACAATATTGTATTACGATGAATACAATTTAGATTTTTTTATTAAATGAATTTATTAAATACTAGCTGACCCGACAAACGTTGTTTTGTCATATAAATTATTTCTAGAGAATATTTTGCTAGAAAAAAATAACTAATTAAATATAAGCATGTAAGAATGTGGGTAAGGATAAGGATGTAAGGAAGATATATGGCGTGCTATGAATGGTAACGAAATATAAAAATGAAAAAACATCAAACATTTATTTTTTTAATAATTTATTAAAATTGATCCATTAAAATAATATACATCGCTAATTATGACAATATAAGTAAAAAACAATATCTATCCCTTAATGCAACAGAGTGTACAATATTATTTGCAAACTGGATGGCTCGAGAGCACACCACGTATAATTATCCGTGTGAAAAATATGATGTGCTCAAATCTAAGCTACAGACATTGTTTGGCTTTGAAACTTATTGATAGTCATTGCAAATGCCAATCTAATTGGAAATTTAAAGCGTTTAAATTGTATTGGCACATCTGTGGGTATAATAGAGATTCGCGTTAATAATATATTTTCACCTCGGAATTTGCCATTTAAAATTATGGCTTCGATAACATTTTTCATTAATTTTTTAACAACTTATCGCGTGTCGTTGTACAACCGTGGTAGGTCAAATTATGAAGCAAAATAACCGAAGAACAAACCTTCAATTGTAAATTATGCGGTGACATGCCTGGTAAGTCCAATGAGTTTAAAAACTCTGTTAGATAATTTACAGCTTCAGTAGCATAGCAAACTATATCTATAGATTTGTATGACACCATGTCTCCTGGTAATAAATGTTTATCTTGAGATTCAATTCGTTGACGTCCACATTTTTTACTACTAAAATTGCCCTTTCTGCCAGCCACTCATGATTTATGTATTGTCTGTGTACATTGGAAAATATCTAGTCAATGAGAGCATCTTGCGAATAAATGATTGTGCAGAAATCGGTCGGTTATACATTCCGTTTTATCTGTAGTAACTTTCCCATCTCCAATATCTAACAATTGTTTTGAGAATCTTCTGTACGCAGCTTTTTTTGATTAAATCGCAAGTATCAAAATCGTTCGCTCTCTGTCTTTACATACATTTCGACCAGAAATTGTTGACGAAGCTCATGATATCGTAGAATAATTTTGTCTTGATCTCGTTTAATCATCAACCGATATGCATAATAATTTTTCGAACTAACATTCTTATTTGTTTTGACACCTGTTGCGGGATCTTTTTTTGTTTAATATTTATGCAATAACCGTCATTTACTACCAAAAATAAAATTAATAGTTTTTAAATAGTTTTTTTTATAGTTTTTTAATAGTTTTTTAATAGTTTTATTTAATAATTCATTTTCAATTGTGCAGTTATCGACTGGGTCAAAAAGGGCTATTTTTAGGGTTTTTCCAGCAATAATTCTAATTTTTCTCGCCGTAAAAACCATCCTTGAACTTCAACGAACATTTGAAAAAAAGATTTGGCCAAATTGGTCCAGGCGTTGTTGAGTTATGCGCTTACCAACACATTTTGCGATTCATTTTTATATTATAGATTTATTAATTAAATTAATTAAATTTTACTAATGGTACAAATATTAAAAGTATGAAAATAATTTATAATAATAAATGTTTTCATTTTTACAATAGTTAAAATTAGAATAATTTTTTTTTCGGCCATTTCATTAATATTTTATTTTATGTACGAAGTGTATTATCAACGCCATAACGTATAACTATCAAAGTTTAAATTAAAAATTGTTATATATCAGACCGTTCAGCTTAAAATGAACCAAAACATCGTGGATTGGATTATTAAGCCAAAAAAGGAATTTGTTATGTTACCAGATAATTTCACTTTCTTTGTATTCTCAATATAAGTCCCGAGAGAATTCCCCCAAGAATAAGATTTCCCTCTTTACCATTTGTCAACTGTTTTATTACGAACCTCCTTATTTTGGTGCCATAGATTTGTTTGACCGGCGACTATTCTTTCTGCAATGCGAGTGTTTCTCTAATTTTAAACTTCAGCTTACGAGTATTATTGCATTTTCCGGACATTTAATGTATGTGATCTAATTCAATTTCGATCCCCTTTAAAATTCCACAAAGGCTTTGAATAGTTGCATTTTTACAAGTGTATAACAATACAAACAAATATATAAATCGCCTTTACAATATGATACTCATACATTCACTATTGGTTTAAAGTATAAATTTTAAACCCGTAACATCTGAAAATAATAATTACCTTAAAGTCCAAAATCAATTCGACGATTTGTGATAGTAAACTTAATTTCCATAGTAACTGTTTACTCTTGTAAGATTAATCTAGTTTTATTTAATATATATATGTTTTTAAAATAAAATTATTCAATTTCTATTGATCCTTAGATCACCACCCTGGTCCAACCTTTTGTGGTTCACGGGCCCAATTTACACTTTCTTAAACGGACTGGGGGCTGCCAGAAGAAAAAAAAATTGTATTTTGTCTATTTATATTTTATTTTATAATTTTATATTATGTACACATTATTATATATTATTAATGTACACGATTGTGAATAGAATTCACGCTGTCCATCGTGTCTTATCACGGGAACTCCCGACGTATTCCTACGTTTTATAGCATAAACGATATAAACTATAAATGTAAAATGTAAAATATATACGATCATATCACGATTTTGTTAAAATATTATTGTGACTTTAATTTTTAATTAATAAAATAAATAATTAATTTAACTGATGGGGAGGGGGGGGAGCAAAAAAAAGGCATCGAGGACCATATGCAGCCCGTGGGCCGCGGGTTGGACCACCTTGATCTAAGCTATCAAATTCTTTGACAATCATACAAAAAACTACAACTGTTATGCGATTCTCAGTTTGACTTCGGTTGAAATATAGAATTTTTCTCGCATGATTTGATCAATTAATGAAGCAAAAAAGTTTTTTTTATTATTACATAGGTATTAATTTCATATTTTTTGATTTCGTAGCTTGTAAATAAATTATAATATCTATGGCAATAATATTAGTCGATTATACTATTTACTTAATAATCATAATGTATTTGAAGTTTTTTATAAGTATCGTACTATATTTTATTTTTAAATAATTGTAAAAATATTAAAACTTATGACTACTTATAAAAAATTGTATAAAAAAAGTTTACCACTCTTAAACAGAATGATCTAAAGATTCATTGAGTGGTCTAATAGTACGTGGAATTATCATATGCAATGTAAGATATAATCCGACTATCTTAAACTTTATTGATATTATTATTACTTTCTGTTTTATATGGATGGGCTAAGTTATATTTTTTTATTTTTTATCCGTATGATTCAAAAGAAAAATATTTTTTATTAGAATTTGAATTATAAGGTTGTTCTAATCATTATTGATTATTGAAGGCTTATTGAAAGTTATGATACAGAATTCAATATAGCCTAAACATTTTTTATGTCCATTATCAGATTTTTTAATAAATAATTTTTTAAATATTTTTCTTAATAAAATTTCTATATTGATTCATAATATAATATTTCGTCAAAAATAAAATTTAAATTAAATAATGTATTTGTTTAATATTTATATTATATATATTATGTATATTCATTTACACCGATATTGTTTATTATTAATTATAGTTTCTACAAAAAATAGCTTTAGGCTTTACTTTGGCTTAGCTGCAGTCCAGGCATAAATTATCTATTCCACAGTTATATGTCATATAATGTCATTTAAAATTTCTCCTACAACTACCAGTAGAAAAATTATAATAACCTTTCGTGAAAATGAAATCAGCTAATTCACTCACTATAATAAAATAAAAATAAAAAGAATGATATACTTAATATAACCTTTCAAACCATTACCCATTAACGATTATTTATATGAATAATGCTGCATGGGATAAAAAAAAAGATTGTTTGTTTTACAATATACTTTTATTAAAAAAAAATCACATGAGTTAAGACTGTTTACATTTATTGAAAATGCAAGCTAGTTATTTATAAACCATTTACGCAATGTAAACACTTCATAAAATGTACATTGTTTGGAATTAAAATCGTTATGGAACATACAATATGATAAAGTATCGTCGGAGTGTATATAGTTGATTGAGTCGAGGAGATCCTAGTTCTTCCAAATCGATTACGGGTGGAATACACTCTTGTAAAATATGTTGTTTCTGCAATCCTTTCACATATATACGGTCGAATTTTAACAATATTAAAAAGTTACCCAGTTCTCTGTAATCGACATCACCGCAATTCAATGTTAATCCATGGTCATTTCTTTCAAGCCATTTGTTCGCGTTTTGACTTTGCATCTTGTTTAACAGATATATGCTTGGTAATGTCATGCTGTTTGTGTACCTATGCTTAATACAGACATTTATTTTGTAAAATAGTTATCGTTGACTCTGAGAACGCATTGAACATCGATAATAGAAATTATATTCAAGGTTAATCTTTAAAATAAAATAAAATTATACCTAGGTATACGATCCTAATAATTTAGAAATTATATAATTTATTGACGATTTATTTTGATGTTGTCTTGATGTCCATCGATTATCATAATTAAACTTAAAAAATTCATTTGATTATTCGATACTCCCAATAAAATTGTTTCTTTCGCACATTCATGTTTGTACTGAATCTATTTTCTAATTTCACTGGGTTTTATCCAACTATTATTATAATTCTTATCGAAACCGAGCCACTTGACAAACATCTGATTACCCTTCCTACGAAATATTTTTTCAACTAAATAATCGTCTGGGTATAAAACTTTAGATATTTCTTCGAAATAAAAACGGCCTGCGATCTGTTTTCCTGTATAATCATCCGACATGCAGGGCCGGATTTAGAACAAGTGCCGCCCTAGGCCCTTTTAAATATGCCGCCCCTACCCCAAGAAAAAAAATCTTGTAATTATTTCTAATAAATTTATTTAATTTTAAAGAAATTAGGTCAATAGTCTTTATAAACAAAACAAATAATTATCAATTCTAATTCGTCGTGTGCAATGTGGATACACAGTATCTCTAGCCAACTTCTATATATATTATATTATTATCGTAATTACTTTTAGGAACAACTTACTTCATGTACTTAGGTAGGTATCTTATCTTTATAGCTCACATTACGAGAAAATTGATTTCGTGTTATTGACCTTTCCAGTGTCATACGCCCGTATATTTTACACACAGATATTTATACTATAATATTAAATATTATATAATATTAATTTACGCAGTGACATAATTGCATTAAATATTTATATGATTTTTTTTTATTTCTTATAAAATTTGCCGCCCTAGGCCGGGCCTCACGGGCCTAGACATAAATACGGCTCTAACGACATGTAAGTCAGTGGGGTTGTTTTATTTTTATTTTTATGGCAGTAAATATTTCCGTCAACCAGTTTGGTAAATAGATCTTTAACACCTTTTTGAGTAGAAACTCGTAGTTTTTCATTTACTTTAAATTTAAGCTTTTGGTCATAACTTTCACGATGTTTCAACTTAATCGATATAAAGATTCTGTCTACTTGTGCGGGTATTGTTCCGATAGCTCTGTGTATTGAATAATCGTACATGTTTATCAACATCGGTAAAATAGAAACCTAAATTATGTGTACCTCTAGCCGTAAACTAACTGAACATTTTTTCCTTCGACGTTCGACAATACACGCTTTAGTTGTTCTAAATTTCGAATACTTTTTAATTTTAAACTTTGACTTTAAAACATCCAATATTTTGTTACAAAACTCTTTACCGCTGTAGAGTTTGAGTAGTGGGGGAGAGCGATTTATTTATCTTTTAGTGAAAGCTTTAGTAACTTTTTACCATTAATTTCGAAAATAGCGTTGCAGGAATTTGTGCCTATATTCATTATACATTTATCGTATCAAAATAATAATGTGAAATCAGCGATATTTGACTTACGTATATAGTTCGAGAACAGCACAGACTTGCAGCAAATTGACATTACACGATCAAATTATAAGTTTAGTGGTAGATGTTGGAAAATTGTAGTTTTTTCTATTATATTTTATAGAACACTTTTTTTAAATAATAGTAAATATTTTTAATTTTTTTTTTTTTTTAATATAAATTTTTTGGTTTTTCTTTATTTACAAATTATGAAAATAATGTCCCAATTTTTATAAATTAAGTTGAGTTTTTGACACTATATATGTTGAAATATGTCCATCGTTTTCATCGAAGACGGATTCGTGTTGGTAGCTGGGTGGTGATATCAGTGAATAGCTTGGTGGTGAAAATAACATGTTATCATAAACGCTTATACGGTGGGTATGAATCGATTCGTGAAATATTCGGTCCTTCGTCTTCATCAATATGTCTTCGATATGGCCCGTCAATATCGTCGATCATATGCACACAACCAATGATACATGTCAATCTTTAGACGTAACACTAGTAAATTCATTGATACCATTACACAATACCTATAACTAATACAATCCAAATATATCAGCTGATTTAAACTCTGCACGAAGCTAAGAAAACTCTTGGAGCTAACACTATAAATTAAATAATTTGTACCTGACAATTCAACTATACTTTATTACTGTACTAAGAAATATAGCACTGTTTTTAGCATGTCCATTGATCGCACAATCACATTATTAGCAGTATATGTATTGTTTTAATTGTTGCGTCACAAACGATAGACAACGTATTGTGTACGCTTTGTAGTAATATAATATTATTGTATTGTATAGCTTGTACAGCAAGCTAGTTGATTTGATTTTATAAATGTAATTAATTCGATCGTTTTAATTGCACTTTCGCCTCCCACGCTAAAAGTAATGAGATGTATTGTATTTTTAATTAACGTAGCTATAACGACGTAAACAGAAATTCAAACTAGATTTTTAGTCAAGCGAAAGACAAAAGAAGTTGAATAAACAGATAGCACGTATACTGACAAATATAATATTTGAAATATTAATTAGTATCAGTGCGTTTCAATAATAATAATTATAATAAAACTAGTATAATTGAATGGGTACAACGCACGTGTTCTGAGATAGGAGAATCTCGAAATAGTCTGCTTCTAAGTCTGCAGAGCAATAATAACGTTCAAAATCTGCAGAATATTCGCGTTACACGGAACGTTCGAAATAAGCTGAAGTTAATTATTTAGTAAAAAAAAAAATCCTTTTAACCGGTGAAATAAAATTAATGAATTATTAAACGAGGGGCGAATGATAAGTAATGCACATTGGCCGGTAACTCACATTTGTAATAAGATAAAGATTTCAAATCGGTGTCAAAATATAGCTATTATTATTGTTTATAATTGGTAAATTTCGCTTGAACATCACTCTACTTGTTTCCAATTAGTTCGCCTCGGAATTAAGCCAATTACAGATGTAATGTCAACGAGATTAAAACGACTAGAACAGACTAAAATAGACTAGCTGTGATAGAATTTTAAAAATGTTTAAAATCAAATTTGCCTTACGGATTACTTGGAAAAGGGGACAACTGTTAATGTCTGCCCGATACATTGTTTTACTGAAAAATAAGGAGGCGGGTGCATCGCGTTAGTGGATCAACCGAGACTATTTCGTTGCAGTACGGTAACGCCAGACCTCCCTCATATATCAAATGCAACCAGCGCCATTCTTAAACAATTGAACCTCGAGGTCATTCAACACCCACATTATTCATTAGATTTTGCAATTTGCGTCTTCCACTTCTTCCAGACCTCAAGAAAGACCTCAAAGGCACCTATTTCAAGACGGACGAAGATGTCAGGTAAGCAGTGAAGTCTTGGATAAAAAAAATACCGGCTTTATATTTCAGTGGTGGTATGAAGAAACTTGTGGCGATAGAAATGTACATCTGTAAATGGTGATTGCATTGAAGAACAAAGATATTAATGTGTAGCCAAAGAAGTATACTTTCATACTTTTTTTTTTTTAAATTTCAGTTATTTTTCTCCGTTTTCGAAAAATTCACAATTGTACATTACCTATTATCATTTGCCTCCCGTATTACTGTTTTCATAATGTTCTGCACATCAAAAGGACATTGAAGTTCGACAACGTCAAAATGCGTTCAAAACTCATTCGTACATGGTTTATACCCGTGGATAAAATATTTAAAAATAAAATAAAATTCATCGTCTACCTACATATGTGGCGTACAGTTTAAGATTGGATGATCTGGCATGCGCAAGAGAAAAAACGTATTTCTGTACGCAAACTGAAACGATTACATATTAGGTACGATGTAGTGGAAACTTATAATAAAGCGGTCTAGCGACAGCGACAGTCTTGCGTCAAGCAACGCAAAGTTTAGTTAGCCCTGATCGGTTTCGTAACACGCGGTAAATGTAAGTTGCGTCTCGAAGAAAAGTGCTGAGTTAACGACATGCGTAAGTCGAGGCCTGTGCTCGTGGTACGTACACGTCCTAAGGAAAATCCGTAAAAAGTACATTAAAATTAGATATAGTATTGATTTATTGAGCAAGTAGTATTCGTAGATTAACTCGAGTGAGTCATAAATTTGTGTAAGAACACAACGAATCGAAACAGGAAAAAATTGAAAGGCGTATCTTCGCATAACATTTTTCAAAACGCGTATCAGACAGATTTTCGCAATTCAATTGTTGTTTAGAGCATCTTTACCGATATGTATGGTTTACGTGGAGTGAATTTATTAAAAAGGTTTAGGGGGATGGTCACGGACGGAACTCTAGAAGCGTTTCTCACATAACCCGCGCGAAAAAATATGCTGGCCCCTGCCGCTTACGAATCCCGGCTACGCCACTGCGGTGCCGCGTACTTGTTTTCACTCTTGTTCCGATCGTCGCGGTGGAAGCGACGTGCCTCGGAGCCGTTGACTCGTGAACGCGCGGCAGGTGCGCACGGAGGTCGTGATTATGTTGTAGGTGCGCGCGCGCGCTCGAGAGAGGCGATGCGTGAACCCCCCTGGGCGCAGGACGTCGGAGGAGACGTGACACGCGCGTTGGTAATCGTGTTTGTATAGGCTGCGTGGATCTTTTCAATTTCGGTTTTCCGTTTTACGCTCGCCGCCGTCGCCGCCGTCGTCGTCGTCGCCGCGACACAATGCGCATCACGCGAACGGCAACAACGCGCGTCGGGTCCATTGTGTCGCCGTATTTGTTTACCGCGCCGGGACCGATTGGGCACGCACGTGCCGGCCCCCGGGTCAGGTTTTCCGCGCCGCAGCCTCCGGGCCCGGGTACGCGCGTACGTGCGTACGTGATCCGACGCGGAACCGACACCGAGCGGTGTTCGTAATCGGAGGCGGACTTCGGGTGTCGGCGGTGGCCGTTACACGTCACGGTGGCCGGTAATCGCGCGGTACACGTTGTCGGTGAGAGAGAGTGAGACAGAGAGACAGAGAGAGAGAGAAAAACGTAAAAAAAATAACCATTTGGAAGACTAGTGGAACAGAAACCCCCCCCCCCCCTGGTCAAAGAAAACAACGTTAGACCGCACAATAGCCGCACCGGTTGCGGTGGGCCGCGGACGTGCTAGCGTTCCGCGCCGCCGCTGCTCGTCGTCCGTCTCGGTCGTCCGCGCGATCGAAACCCGGGGACGACCGACGGACGATGCGTCCGAGAGTTCAACGGTTTCCGCGCCGGGTCCCCGGATCGCTATCGGGCCGCGCGAGTCCGGTGTTTCGACGACGACGGGCCCCGGACCAGCCCCCGTGTTTATAATACGTTCGACCGCGTACGGCGCACAGGGGCGCCGTTTCAGTTTTTTTTTTTTAAGGGTGCACAAGCGATTAAAGAGGCAAATTCTTTCCCACTGCCAGGCCAAAGTTTATGGTTACCAGTGATTACTGATCAGCCGCGGTGAATGCACGATATCAAAGATCGGAAAACTGAATTGCCAAGGCGGCAAGGTCATGTATCGGTGACGCCTAAGCCAATAGCCGATGATTGAAGATGAAAAAAATTCAGGATGTGCGAGTGCACCACCTTGCTCCCACCTCGCTCCGTAAAAACAGACGAATCGTTGACATTTTACAGAACCAAACGGAATACGGAAAACAAACACCTGACGTAATTTAATAAAGATATAAAAATTATGTTGTAATTGTTATTACACGTAATAATGTGGTCAAAAAGTTATCAAACACTTCTTACTTCGTTTTAAGCCGGAAAAGCAGATATAAGTGTACCCGAGACATCGAACTAGTGCAATACCGAAAAAAAATCCGTGAACCGTTCATTATAGTGCCATCTGTTAGCCCCCCCCCCCCCGGGTGTTTGAAATCTAACTAGGATGCGCCGGACGTGTCACGTGGATCCTTACCACCGATAGGTCCGCCAAATCCAGTATCGTTCGCTGTCGATATGATCTAATTCGGCAATATTGAAATCACCCTTACCCTTATGCTTTTTTCACGACCTGTAATAGATTTTCTAGGGAACGTTATTTTTAGGGTGACCTGTGATAATTCCATAGGTTTCTGAGAATTGAACTGTACATTGCCGGTTTGAATAAATTGAAAATCCATCTTTTTTTATTAAAGTTAGCGTGATGTGAAAGCAGAAAAATATTTTTAACCGTATCAAGTGTTCTTTATTCGAATTTTTAGAAATATACACTAAAAGCGCTGAGCGATTAACGCAGCTTATATAAAATATGTAACTTTATAATCAATGGTATTTCGGAAAGAAATGTAAATGCACTCATTCCATATCTTTATCGATCGGCAGTGAACTATTGCTATCAATATTCAAACAACTATGTTTTGAGAAAACAAATATTATTCCGAAAAAATGTCTAACATTTATCGTAGAGTGAGACGAGAACAGTTCGTTTAATGCTCGTTTAATCCAACTCCGATAAGTAAACGCACCATATACCCTCACTCGATGCAGTTTCGGTTTAATTTCGGTTTCGTGCTCACGAGTGGGTAAAAAGTACTCGTAGACCCTTCGTTGACGAGTTTTGATGGGCTCATATATTATTCTGCCATGTTTACGTATAGCTATTGGAAGAGAGTGTGCGGACACGGTAAATACTCAAGTTCAAAACTGGGGTTGCGATGAGTAAACGTTAAACAATGACGAGGCACTTGTTTTTAAATTGCGTTGCGAGTTCACACGATGACAGTTTTGCTTGATATTTATGTTAGCAATTATATTTATTTCAATCGAATCGATTACTGTTTGTTTATTGATAAGTCGAATGATGGCTTACTTCGGATACAAAGTTTTAATGATTATTTTGATTACATAAACTTCGGTACAAAATCTAGATTCGTTTAATTATTAATCAATTAGAGTGCCTAATGGGAATTGAAGAACCGAAGACATTGGCATTAAAGACAAACGAATAATATGATTACCGAAGGAAAAAATACCTGCTGTGCTTGTGTACGTAAAACGAGGTCATAAAAAAAAATACGTCATTAAAAATGTATAACTAAATTCAACAAGTACAGACTAATAGAGTGTTGATGATTAATTCTACGATTCGTCACAATTATCACGTAATAAAAATACGCTCGGTAGTTACTCGAGATCCGTATTTCTATATCGTAAAAGTACCATGAAATTACGTCACTACGGATCCATGAAATAAAACACATACGCACCAACTTGCTAACTAAAAAATGTACATATGAAATAAAATAAGGTATTCGTGTGGCATCTTAATGAATACGGCACGCGATACAAACATACTGTTCCGGTAAGAATGCCAGTTAAAATATTTCAAATTTCGTAGTAATGTGTTCTAGATCGAATGAAAAAATATGTTTTATAAAATAACGTCTAGTTTTTTTTTTTCTTCGTACGAAGTCTGTTCCTTCCCCGTAGACAGGGAAATTGATTATACTTACTGTAATTTATCTGAACAACACATTGAATAGACGTGTGTTCGTGAGAAACTAAGTCAAAATTCAATATTTTTTTGTCAGAAGACACGTTTTAGAGCGATTTTTTTTTTTTAAACCGAACAGTATACAATTTAAATAACTTTTTAAAATTCGTTTTCATATTTTTAATTTATCATTTCATTATTTTAATCGACTCGAGCTAAATAATTATGTTGAAATTGATTATTGCATGGCCCGTGCCCTTAATTTCATACTGACTTGTATCTAATAGCACATGATCAAGTTTTTTTTTGAAACAGGAGACAAGTATATATCATGTATGAATATCATATTTTTTTATTTTATATTTAAGTATTTTTTCTGTTACACTTTTTAAAAAAATTATTCATTTTTCTGTATTCGTGGAATAAATCACAAAAGTCATCGAAAAATAAATATTTCATATGATAACCATAGAATAATACATATAATTATAGTAAAAATAATGATTACCATCAGGGTCGATTTAGGTATCGAAGGACTCAGGCCGGAATTTTTAGTTAAATTCACTGGGACTTCTCGAAAAACGAATAAAACAAAGATAACATAATATTAACATTAACTCTCAAAATGTATATATTTAATGTCTAGAAATGTTTACCTATAAATTATATATTGAGTACAAAATTAATGTTATTATTCTTATAAAATGTATCTATGTTAACAGTAAAAAGCGACAAAATGTATACAATGTTACTGAACTCCTCGTTTAAAGTCGAAAGATTAATTTGAAATTTCGTTAGTTATAGTTATCGAATTCATACTTTTGGCTACATCTTTTTCTATTGGTATCGACATAAAAGATGCGAGAATATTTTGAGAGATATTTAACCCGATTTTACCCTTAATAATTTTCAATTTAGAAACAATAACCCTTTTAAGAGTTACTTGAGTTTTTGATAGTATCGTAACATAGAATAATATCGGGATACATAAAAGCACGTACTTATTTCCTTACGAGCAATTACGTCAAAAAAAAATAATAATAATAATAATAATAATTAAAACAAACGTCTTTCAATACGATATCTCGCTTCGGGGATCTCAAAATGTGGTGACCATGAATCAGACGGTTCTTTACTACCTATTCTATTGAACGATTTGATTTCGATCATTTAGAAGGCGTCTGCGGTGCTGCGAATTTGTATTTGGAAACTTGTCGTTAGCGAACGGAGGGTCCCGGTCAAGGATCCCTGCTCACCGTGCCGCGGCCGGACCGACCTCGATTGCAAAGTTCAGCGCGTCGACGGCGAGTATGGTGGCACCCGGTGAAACGTAACCGGTCAACGACAGAACCGTGCTATCGGTAAACCCGTCGGCGGATCCGAAACGATGTCCGGTCGAGGTCTTCGGCATCGTTCGTCGTACACGTGCGGCAGGAGTCTGCCCGCTGCCGGCCGCGTTCGTGTCCAGGGTGCGCGTGGAAACCAGTACGTAGGTGCCTCCGGGTATGCGTAGGCGTGCACGCCGTATGCACGTGCGCCGCTCCGACCGTTCAGATCTTAACGCGGTCGATCACGTACGCCACGGTGTACGTACCGAACGCCACCGTATGGCGCGTGCTTCGTACGTACCGCGGCGGCCACGGCGCACATCTGTTCGGCGTTAATTACGATTTCGATTTTCGGTGCGCGGCCGCAGGGACACGCGCGCCCGTCCCGACACGTTTGCGATGTATTACGATGGCGGTCGGGAACCGCACCGTCGCCTTTGCGACACGTTTTTATTGTATTCCCCTCGGACCGATTTCGCCAACCGTACGCGCAGCACCAGACTACAGACGGAATTTTAATATACATCTACCGAAACGTAATAAAGTTTTTGGACAAAAAAACAATGCTATGTACGGGTTTACACTTATGTTGTAAATTAAATGTAAACAATTTTCGTAATTTAAAATCTTTTAAAAATTATGTATTTAAATATTGCTAAACATTTCACTTGTAAATTTTGAACCTGAATTAAAGAAAAAATTTGAAACGCCCCCTCCCCCCCCCTAGAAGTAAGTATGAAAACGCCCCTGTTTACATATATATATATACATTCATGCATACACTTATAAACGCGTGTATTTAATTTATATAAATTTTATGTTTTAACGGCAGCCGTATCGTTTTCAATCGTCGTTCGTCATTAACGCACATGGTATTTTTTTCTTCGAAACTTTGATCCACTCGATAGCATCAGACAGCGTGAATACGAGTCAAACGAATCGTAAATTTTTTCAACGCGTTCGTTTCCATTTACGATTATTAAGTACTACGGAAAATAATATGCATCGTCGTAACTATATTTTTTCCCCACGATATTATTGTATGAAAAAAACAATAAAAAATAAATTAAAAAATCAGTAAATCGTTAACACTCAACGTATAAATAGACAAACAGTTTGTATACAAAAATAAATTAATAAATGCTCAGCCCGGAGTGTTATTGTATTAGTAATGTACGACCGGTTTATACCCGTGAATTAATATATGAAACAATTGTTTATTTATTTTTGTATTATTATATTATTTTTTTTCGGTGTTAAGACGAGAAGAACAGACATATATGTTTGGGCCAACCACCTGTACGTGTTGGTTTGAACAGATATTTAATAAAATAAATAAAATGGGATCATTACTATTAGACAACGCTTTGAACTTTAAAGAATAAATTGAAATTTAAAAAACATAACAACAATATCCTACACAAGGATTTTGTTTTATAAAAGATTATCTCGAATTCTAAAATTAGTCGATTAAAATTTACTTTTTATTTTAAGTGTCTATACTTTTGTATCGTTATTGATACATTAAAAATTCTGTAGTGTAAATATTTCGTACTGAAGGTGCAAGTTATGTAAAAAAAAAAAAAACGATTTATATGTTATATTATTGCTTTATGAAACTGGGTAAAACAACCGTTTATCTTGGATAATTTAAGAACGAGGTCCGAAACGTGTGATACAGCAGTAATATTTATAGATCCGAAATACTTTGGGCTTTCGACATTCAACACCTTGGTAGTAGATCGATAGTGTTTACAAAGAATGCAATACGTGTTTACGGTGTTATTAATCAAAGATCATCATGACACGTAACTGTGTAATTGATTAGCGCGACAACGTTTACCGTGCGCCGTTCGTATAATTAATACGGTGAACGGTTTCGAACGGGAGTCAAATCTCGTTGCGCACCACCATTAAACAGACATTAACGTTTGAAGTATCCGATTCGAGTTGAAAACTATTCAAACGAAAACCTTAATCGTTTAGCCGGAGCGATGACTGCAGCAATCCATGTGCTAATAATAGTTTTGAAGAAACTTACAAATTTCCACAGACTCCACTAGCAACTTTCGACGAACCTAACAAATGATACGCTATCGTTACAATATCCATTCTCAACGGTCGATGTACGCAATGTACACGTGAGCGTTAAAAAACAGTCTTACGGGTACGTATGCCGTACACCGGTATTGAAATGTGTATGTTAACATTGTTTATATGTTAACCTAACATTGTACAGTTGTTATTAGCGGAGGACGTGATGCCATCCCCCCCCCCCCCGGTATACTGCACCATCAGTCGAACGGACAAGCAATGCTCCACCGTCTACGCAAAATCAAAATTATGACATCCTATACGGCAGCGTTTCTTAACCTTTTTTATCCGTAGAACCCTTTTTGATGTCCATATTTATCATGGAACCCCTACTTTTTTTTAAGCTTTTTAGATTTTTTAAGATTATTTCTAAATAAATTATAATCATATAATAATATTGTGTTAAAGGTATTTAATTAAAAAAATATGTTAAAATAAAAATTAAAATAATAATAATTGTATACATATTATATTATAATACTTTAATAATAATTACTTTAATTAGACTAAATATAAATTTAGACTATTCTATATAGCTTATACATTGTTATTTAATATACAAATATTTTTTTTCTATAATGCAAACAGTTTTTCACCATTACTAGTCTTTAGTTGGAAATTTTATAGTAGTTTTATTAAAATATTTTAAAAAATTACTTAAGCTTCGCGGAACCCTGAGGTGATCTTTGCGGAACCCCAGGGTTCCACGGAACACAGTTTAAGAAACGCTGCTATATGGCATTCCTGTATACATTGGTTTATCGACACTGATGGCCAAAACGTAAGACGAAAGTATTTCCGAGATAATGCTGTATATGTTATACGTTTATACTTTATTCGATGTAATTTTTTTGTTGCTAAAGTTAAGACTTAATCTACTTTCTCGTGAGATTTGGTTCTACTATATCAACCATCTTTAGAATTATAATTTTAACATATTTTACTCAGAATCGCTTTTCGAAAGTAATGATTCCAATTTAAAAGCCAATTTTTAACATAAAGTGTATAAATATATAACCGTAAAAACTGCTGTTGAACAAAAAATATATTTTAGATCTCTGCGGCTACTACTCGTGCATATTATTTCACTTCTAGTAAATAATTCGTAAAACTAGACTTCACAAAAACGATATGACATTATCCCGGAAAAGTTCTCTTCTTTAAATTTAGTGGAATAAGAGTTTACACCAAAGACACAAAATATATACATTTTTTCTGGTTTCGGTTAACGGGTTAAAACCGGATTTTATGTTTTCTGAGGTTTTGGCTACCGGGTTAAAACATTTTGTTCGTCGGATTTCAGGTTCAAGTTAACCCCTGGTTTTTTGGGAAAAACTTTACATGACTTTACAGAAAAGCAATTGTAAGCGTTACCATAGTCTATATAGCTTAATTAAGTAAGTAGTTTCTAGTTTAAATATAAATACATACAGGGACCTTAAGCCGTACAATTTAAACGACTTTAACACATCAAATTTCCATTTAAACAGTAAACCGAACAGCAAATAAACATAATAGGTCTAGTCGTCGAAATCCCTCACTTTAAAAATACTAAAAGGATGTGCATGTAGTCATCAAAAATAGTTAAAAAAATATGACATTTAAGCCTTATTTAATTAATTTTTAAATGTTTTAATTATAATTGGAACTGTTGATTTATAGCAAATAGTTTACAAATTACCTGGAGGCTTTTAAATTTAGAATCATTACATTTGAGAAGTGATTCTGAGTAAAATATATTAATTGGATCAGTTTATAATTCTAAAAATGGTTGATATAGTAAAAGAACCAATTCTTTTGAGAAAGTAGATTAAGCCCTAACTTTAGCAACAACAAAATTACATTGAAAGAATTTTAGAATATTAAAATGAAAATGCTTATTAATAACGCAAATTTCATTAAAATATTTCGAGACTATGAAATATCTTTAACCAGTGGCGTATTTTCAATTTTTTCTGGGGGGGTCCACAGTTTATATATAACTAATATAAACTATATATTATATTGTAATAGTTACATCCTTATGCAGTTTTTGGAGGAAGTTGAACTAAATATATAATGTAATAATCGTATAGTCTTATGTAATATTATATGTATATATATATATACCTATATATTGTATTTAACATTATATATTATAAAGTATTGTTATAAAATAAATTCTAGTTGTCTCGATTTTTTGGCCAACTCTTCTATTACTTCATCAATAGTAATTTCAACTTCCCTGTGAATGTTTAACCTAGCCAATTCTGCAAATATGTAAGAATTTTAGTTTATTTTTTATTTTTTGGAGAGGTTCTGGGGGGGTCCAGTACCCGTGGACCCCCCCCCCGTAAATACGCCACTATCTTTAACTAAATAACTAATATCGATTGGTGGAAGTTTCTTTGAAATATCCGATTTTGTAAACATTTAATTTTATAACACTTATAATTAATTTTCTTCAATTTCTTTTAATTTTCATATTTACTTTGGCTACAAATTAAAAATTGTATATATTTTAACCTATAAAAATGAACTGATTTATAAATTTATTAATAAACCGGACCCTGCAGATCACTAATAGGTATTGATTATTAAATATTATTGCGCTTTGAAATTCAATATAATATTTATCTTGTTATCATAACTCTAAAAAACAACTAGTACTATAAGTGCAGTTTAAGCTAGTTTTTAAACCGAATTTATAGCCTACTTATATTACCCAACATATGTGACAATTTTGTGGTTATTGACAATATTTCAAACTAAAGCTATAACAGTCCACAGTATATTTATCTGGATTCAAGTATTTACCTACGTTATTAAATATAATTATGAAAATCTTATTTTTCTTTGTGGTCGGGTGAGCCTGTCACAGTTATGATTATAATCCTGGATGTAAAATTTCATTGTTCTTGACAAGCGTTCAGAATATTTCGAGTCATATAATCGTACGCCAGGACAAAAGGATACAAAACATCTTATACGGGGAAATGTGTTTAAGTATACCTGAGGAGCCTACTTTGTGGCTCTATGTTCTTTTGTATTTATCCTCTTTTTATGTAACTCATTCTCACCTTTCCTCCTTCGTACTGCGTTAGCACTCAAATTATTTTTACTCTTCTCCTCTGACTCGGTTACTTTTAAATTATAATTATTGTAATGTACATATTTTTATATCAATATACTGAAGTATGACAATATACGTTGGTTTGAAAGTGGTACAATTCTATTCTTTACCCTCTCATGACTTCAATACATTTTGGTGAAACAATAAAGAATTGGGTTCTTTTGGTTTAAAAACTCAAATAGTTTATATACAATTTTTATTATGCTACGATTTAAAAATACGACTTTTTTTGAATCGACTGAATTAATCAAGCCTCTTGTTATAAAAATATGGTGAAAATACCTATAGTATTTTTTAAGTATATAAGTTTAAAAATTAGGAAGTGTCGGTGAATTTTATTTAAAAATAATGTTTCAAAATTGAAACTTTAATACTACTTTTAAAACTTTAACTTAAGTCTTCTTTCATCTTCTCGTTGGCAGCATGTATTACTTTTTGTTCCGGACTTCGCGAATGCCTCGAGTATCGTGTTTTATTACATTTTTCCTTTTTATGCCATTCACGTATAAAAAGTATAATATTCATACAGTTTTGAATCTTTGGTTAAAATCCTGTCTTTTGACTTGGTACTACCTACGTAATAATTTATTTATACTTTTCACGTTATAAAACCATTTATATCTAATTTCAATATATTTTTGGTTATAATACATTTACAAAACAATATATCCAAGTATATACTGGTATTTGCTTCTTGCCAATTTTTAAAATCCAACATCAATTAATACCATACCAGCTTATCTATCTAATGGTTAAATGCCAATTTTCGCTTGTTTAATTTTCTTTCCTTAAAGATTTTCTGCAATTTATAAAAATAAAACTGCTCGTAATTTCAATGTTATTATTTTCAATTGTATTACTTATAAATATTAAAATATAAATTTAGTACAACATTTGAGAATGACATATACACCTTATTAGTAAGCCGTTTAAAATTAATTAATAAATACTCATATAAGAAAAATAAAAACATATTATGTGATTAGGTGTATTATTTTATAGTATTAATACGTTGCATTCGAATGGATGGAAATTTTGTTCCCAAAAAACGTTAAACAGGATTTTCTAATTTTGTATAAATTAATGCGTATGTATTATTTACACACGTGTACATACACAATACGTAGTACGCTTAACCAAAATTAAATTTTTAATCCGCACTTCGTATGAAAAGGAATTCATCCGTGTCTTCACAAAGTCGTGTCTTCGTTTTGTATGTTTCGTGTAAAACGCAGATTTGTATTTTAATACTATACAACTTTAAACTCGCATAATAAATGTATCATTATTTTCAATTTCCATTGTTTTAATTACAAATGGTTTACGGGTTCGCGTAAACGAATTCACATTGTTTCGATTTAAATAATAAACCGTATGCGGTTACAAAACTAGATCAATCCAACTTCGCCATTCAACTGTGTACGTTTTACAAGTCATACAGCCGGTATAGCCGACGAGAACTCTGACCCGATATTTAAAAACGTTGTCACGACGATAAACCATATTGTTTTCTTGTAGGTTATTCATTGTTTTACGTAGATATCATTGAATTACCGTGTACCTGCGTACAATACCAAATTGGCGTTTTTTCAATTCGTTTTAAATACACATTTCTAACTTTCTATATTGTACGTGATTGTTCATAAAAATTATAGGATTCGTATTTTATAAACCACTGAATAGTTAAAAAAACGGCAATGGTACAGTACTGCAAGAATTACGTTACGCGTCGAATTACAGATCAATTATAATGCACCGAAACATGATACCCATGACATATAACGTCTGTAAGTCTCTAAGTATGCTGAAAGCTTAAATTGATATGAAATTGATTGAAATAATAATTTAGTATCCCGTTCAAGATAAGCTGATGGACGGATAAGCATTTGAGGTGTCGGGATGTAAAGATACGCGAACGAGTACCAAATTTAATTCGAAAGACCAATGTATGTAAACGTTATAACTTATAATATACAATGGTCGCCGAATTAGGTAACCACTTTGGTACTGAACAAAACTGATAACATAAACCGATTGCTAACACAAAACAAAAGTTGAAAAAATAATAAAACATAAAACAAGTTATATAATAAATAATAATAATAATAATACTATATAATAATAAGTTATATAATAAAACAAGTTAAATTAAAAAAAAAAAATAATGTAATGTTGCATCGAATTTAATGAACACGCAGTATTAAAAAAATATTACTATTTAAAGTGTGCCTGTATACAACACTTAAAACAGTTAAAAAAATTAATAAATTAGAACGTAAATACATGTGACGTATTGACCACTACTAACTCGAACAAAATGTTTCGATTGATATCTGTTTTAAAATTCTGTTAAAGTATTATTGATAAAATGTTCGTATTAGTGATGTAGTCGAAAATTGTATGACCAATGTTGCACTCCTCTTCTTAATACTCGTAGGGTCTCCGTTATTTCATAATAACTTGGATGTTTTTCAGCATCCGTTTTCGGACGTTTTTATCTTTTTAATTATTACTAGCCATTCGACGAAAACGTCGATCGCGTGTTGAAGTGTTGACTCGTACGTAATGTTGGTTTTATGACCACAAACAATATGCCAGTAATATCAATACGGTTACAACGATAACCGATATAACGTCCGAATCGTACTTACACTTTTCGGTGACCACAATCATTCGACAACGTTAACCTCCGCGGACAGGAAAAGCCTCCTCGGTTCCGGCGAAACGATCGGACGCGTCTGAAGCACGCGATCGGGGTACAAGGTCGGTCGGAAGTCAATGCGACACGTCGCGGTAAACGTCGCGTCGGGGAAACGTACAATACAACAGTGGTTCCCAAACTTTTACAATCACGGAACCCTTAAAAACAGTTTGTGTTTCGCGGAACTGTAATGTCTTTAATTTTCCAATTCAACTCTAATTTTTCCAAAAAAAAAAAAATAAAAAAAAAAAAGGAAAACCAATACTCTAATAAAATGATACTATTAGTATTGTTAATGATTACTCTTTATTAGAATTAGTTTAAAACACAATTTTTTTTAAATGATATAAAATAATATTTTTTCCCAATGTAATATAAAATAAGTTTCTTAATAATCACATACATCCGGCGGAACACTTGATATTGTCCCACAGAACCCAAAGGTTTCGTGTAACATACTTTGGGAAACGCTGCAGTACAACATCGGGGCCACAAGATTCGTATCACCGACACGGCCACTTTTGAATAATAATACCAAACCTTGACAGTATTTTGTACTTTTTTTTGTACAGTTTCGTACAACCAAAATAGAATTTTGTACACCCACCCAAACCCGAGAAAACCCGATTTTTCTATGACCGTGATGGAAATGCGTATCCCCAGCACGGCCATTACCCAATTATTATAAAATTGAAATTTAACTTATACAGTATTATGTACTTTTTTTTTGTACAATTTTGTATAACTAAAATAAAATTTTGTACACTCACCCAAACCCGATAATGATACAACCACATATAAAATACTGTATTTAGTTTATTACATTTTTCTCATAAGGTCAGTGTTACGCACTACGGAGTACCTTTCAATATTCTAATCTATTAAGTAGTAAGTACCATTATACAATTTATAATTGGTAACTTTTGTTATCTATAAGATAGCAGTTGTACAGGTACTTTGTATAGGTACATACTTACAACGAACATAGTTATGTCTTAGTATTTTGCATGATGTTTTATTGACACGCCATGTACATGTATTGATGATGTACTTAATTGTATTAATAAAAAATTGAAATATTTATTTAAAACTTTGAACCCATGTTGAATTTTATTAATATAATAAGTAGGTGATAAAATTATTTAATTATTTATGATTTTTTTTTAAAAAAATAACAGATACGCTTAAAGTGAAGTTTGGAAGGATATAGGAAAAAAGTAATCGTAAACGCGCGTTTATTTCACCACGCGAACCCAGACGTTTCGTTTACGCGTGCGATGTGCACTACGTTCGTGTCGCCGCCATGATGGGAACAACGTGCTATCAAACCGCCACAAATCGACCAAAAGTTTTATCGTTTTTCGTGCGACCGAAGCCGTTAAACGCACGCGGCGACGGCAAACGGCGGATCTTTTCACCCCGACGAGAACGGGACCGGACCCCGCGGGAGCTTTGCGCGGAAACACCGCGAGGTCGCCGTCCACGGTCTCGCAAAGCTTTCCCCCAAAAACCCTCCTCCCCTGGGCCCGAGAAAAATCCGGTACACATGTACGCAAAAGCGTGTACGTTAGACGACGCGTACGCGAACGCGCACCGGAAACGCTAGATAATGGACAGCGATTAATATCCTCGGATCACCCTTCTCGTTTTTCGTGCACGCATACGTGCTCACGTGCGTTCATAATGCACCGCGGACGGGAACGGTGGGACGAAAACGATAGTTTCTTCCCTGTTTTATTTGTGTTTTTCTTATTCTTCATCTCATTCTCCTTTTCCCGCGACACGGTGGGTAGTCGGTTGCGGACCGGACGTCCGGGGGTGGGGTATCCGACACGTCCGAAAAATATTCTCGATCCCCGGCCCCGGCGACCACCGCAGCTCGCGGTTGTTGTCGCCAAGCCGCGACGTCGCCGTTTTCACGGAGAACGCAATAACTAACAGTCGTGAAACTATGCGCACGCCAGCTTGGGGCTGTGCCGAGACATGCGGATGCGCGCATGGAAAACGAGCCAAATTTCACTTTGCTACAGTAAAAAACAATACGACCTCAGATGGCACAGGGAAATGTTCACCATTATTCCGCGTAACGCAGGTGCACCCTTTGATTTCCGTTTTTCGGGTCGCTCTTTTTGCGTTCGGACGGCCAACGTTCCGAGGACCGTTATTGTTATTGTGCATGGGAAAATTAGTGTTACCGATCGCGAACCGTTGATTTACATCATTCGATTTATGTTACAATTACAACTCGGATCCGATAAGAATACGTGATATACGCTGATCAATCAACGTATTGCTATATCGTTGCTCGTTTACTTTTCACCGCGAGAAGTTTTGTGTAGACAAAATATAATAGAATCGTAGTCACTACGGTGCGCTTGTGGCCTGTTGTTAAATAATGTTTATTTTGTTTTTAAAAACCGTCCGCTTTATACATAATAAAGTCGTATGAAACTGGCCACAAGCCAGCGAAATTCGGATGAAAGTGTGCTTCTTCTGTTTTTTTATCATTTTTTTATCATAATTATACTGCAATTTATTTTTAAAACTTTGTCGTCAGGTACCTAGATGTATTAATTTATATTAATGGATGGTAGGGGGGATTTTCTTTGTACTGAATTTTGAGTGCCAACAACAAACCTATCGTCTCCGGAGACTGTTTATCGCGGTACACATAATCGCCTAAACATAATAATAATTCCACCCGGGTAGAAGAATTTCGTACTCGAACAATCGCGATAAACCATGGTGTCGACTAAAAATATTCCTGTACATTTTCATTGACGCTTCGAGTTCCAAAATAATGGGCTACGACAAAATTCTCACTTTGGATTTCAGGCGCACACCATGGATTTCACCTTTATATAGCTGCACATTCTTGCCGCTGGATCTTGCACGGCGCACGTCCAACAATCTCGATATGATGCTGTCGAAGTTCAATCCGTCACCGTTGTCCGTTGCTTGGAATCGATTTGTGACTTTGCGCTTCGAATGATATTTAACTTTATTGTGCCGTTCGTCCGATGTCATTGCTGTCGTCACCTTTTCCTACGATCTCTTTAGTATGATCTTGCGATGGGACAATATACGCTGCACGATAACGTACATTTAGAGAGATAGTCTACGCTTATGTACGTCTCGTGGTAACAGCAATACCAGGGTAATAAAATAATTATTTTAATTGAAATGAATTTAAAAAAAATATTCTAATTTTATCTCGGTGCACACAATGCACGCGCATGTCTGAAGATTTTACTTATTGTTTACCAAGCGTATTGGATATTATTAATCGCTAATAATTATGAATTACTTATATATGATCTATTTTTTTTCTTTTAGCACTGTACAGTGTTGTATGGATTAAAAAAAATATGATTTTATTCAAGAATTTTTATGATAAAACATAACAATATGGTGTTGTACTATAGTGCCTAAAAATCATAATTATCGTATATTAATTATTGAGAGACCTCAATAAATTTTTGAACGAAAGTTTAGAAATTGGTTTTTCCATCCAATATCGAATTATTTAAGTGATTAGCCGTCTTATAATTTACAAATATATATTTATACATAACGAACAACTCTAAATTATTTTTTCATTATTTATTTTTTTAATTTTCAATAGTCATGTAAGTGCGTTTTTACTGAAAGTTCATAAGCCCTTTGGGATCACTTAGAATTCGGATCATGGCAAAAATACATAAAAACCGAACGTTTTATCGGCATACGAGTTAAATGTTTTTTAGAAACAGCAAATTACATTTGACATGACCTTTAATTTGAAGATATGTCCAAATATTCTCATTTCCCAGGATCGACATAACCCTCCAATGGGTCTACTCACCAACGATGCACGCAGGCACTATAAATATAAGAGTATACGTGTGTACATCTGTATACATGTGAGTATGCGCGTGTGTGTTTTATGAACGGTCGAAATTGATCCATCATAAAAATATATATAAAATTGCATTCATCTCCGTTTGGTCTCCCGTTGTCCCTAAAAGGGTGCAAAACCATTGTCATGGGCTGCGTGTATATTTATAATATGTTCAAATATTGTTGATGTATAGGGGCGAGGGATAGTGCAATAACTGCAACAGGACGTCGTCCTCGGCTCTGACGACGAGTGGCAGAAGGGAAAAATTAAGCCACGTTTGATTATATTGCGCCTTTTTCCCCCTTACCCTTATAGCAAAAATATCACATTTTACCACTGACAATGATAATATAATAACTGACCAGGGACTTTTTAATAGGTGTCCTATTCCATTTTATAAATATTTTATTCATAAATTATGGTTTTCTCCAAAGTTTATACGTCACAAAGTTTTATAAAATGAAACAACAATATAAAATTCTTAATAGAGTCATGAAATCTATATTGAAACCCTTTTTTAGGATTATTCGTTAGTTGTGTAGTTAAATTTTCAATAGTCGATACTTAAATCGATTATAAATCAAATACCATTTGGTATCATTACTAAAACCAGTAGTTGCTCACGTGATCTATTATTATGAGTCTTTAATAAAATTAAAATATCTGATACAGAAAAAAATCGATTTCGTAAGAAAATTGTTTTTATTTAACAAATTTTATCGGTTATAGCCGATTTATCTCTAGATATTGGTTAAATTTATTGAAAAATTCCTTAATATTGTATAATAAGATCGTATTAATGTTTATGTGGGGGTCTTGTCAGTATTATTGGCCCAAATAGCCTACAATATTATGCCTAAATGAAAAATAAAATATTGTGGTACTTAAACTGCAATCAAAAATGTAAATTTGAAAATAAAACTGAAAACATGCAATAATACTTTTACATACTACGTATAATTCTTAGTTAAATTAAATGTTTAAGCTTTCTTATTAAATTCATATTTTGATATAATTGTATTTAACCAATTATCAATAATAATTATTCAGGCAAATATTCAGTGTATGCACATTATTGTTAAATATTATGAAAATATTGTCTTGTAGGTTACTGTAAAATAGAATATTGTTTTATACTATATACCAAATATATAAATGCTACATGAATAAAAAAATATAATTTATTCACATAAATAGTGTCAAAAGAGAGTTTTTACGTCTAATTGGGTATAAGAAGAAATTGCATAGTCACGTAAATCCATCAGTATATATGTTTCTATCGTTATCCAAGCCAGTATTAATTTAGAATCTCTAACTACTAGACGTAAATATATAGATATTTGTTTTATGTCCAAATTAATAAATGGCATTATATCCTGTCCGGATTTATTGCATTCGTTAAATATTAATGTTTCCCAATATAATTCGCGACACTGTCCTACATTTTCAATACCATTTTATTGTGCTTCTTATGGATATAATAATCCTCTAGATCGTTTTTTCGTAATTCATATTTAACAAGCTAAATTTCCTTAATATATTATAATTATCTTTTCCATTGGCAATGCTATTAATTTTAATTAAATTTAATTATTATTTATTTTGATTATTTTAAATTTAACTTATTATATTATGTTCATATAATCTTGTATTGTTAACTTCATTATATTACTAAATTGTACTTGAGCCATAAAGGCGGTTAAATCAATAAAATAAAATTAAATAAATAAAGAAGTTATAGAATTTTGAAATTTATAATATTTTATGGGACGTCGTTAAATTAATTGAGAAATTACTAATAAATGGTGATATATTTAAATGAAAACGGTCTATATTGAGTGACTAAAAGTAAACAAAAACTTGTACTGAAACTTCATGTAACATTCGAGTTATTTGTTCTATAAATATTGAAAAGTACTATAATCAGATAATTGGTTTTTTTAAATTAAAACCAAATCCATTCAATTTTCCAACTGAAATGTTACAAAAGTTAACATTTCATATTAATTGAATAAAAAACGACCAATTATAATTCAAATTACACTAGCATTGTATTTTATAATTACATGAATTACGATTTTAGACATTTAAAATTTTTTTCTAAGTACTAATAAATACCGAATCTTTATTGTGTTAATTTAATCTATATTGTTTTCTGAATATTCAATTAATATTCAATTACTCCTTGTATAAGTTAAATTTAACAAACATTTTGAATAATTAGGGAAACTATCAAATAAAATCCGTAAACTATTGTAATTTTCGAGGATTTCTTCTGTTTTCAATATTTATAAAATTTAAAAAATTAAGAAATTTTAATTGATTTTATTTTATTTAACACGTGCATAGGTCAGGTATGAATTAAATTCAAAGTTTGATTTATCATAAAATTTTCGATTTCTTCAAATTTTTTTTTTAATGTACATTATTTTTGCAGTTAATTAATTTTACAGCATCAAACTTGTATGGTATTAAACTGAATTGCTATCTTATAGTATTATGTTTTAATCCTTCGATTGATTAAGCGTTTTATTAAATTCATAATTCGTTTGATTTAAATAATAAATCTTTTATTTTACTTATAAGATGTTTATGTTACTTATGTAAAATTGTCAAAATCATAGAAATACTTTTTTTTCATCATATTTTTTCAGCGTCCTCAGAAATAAGTACGTGAGTTAATCGTGTGCCCAATAATTAGAATATACAATAAAATAAGAACCTGATTCTTGATATACTGCCACATAATTTTGATTTGAAAAGTTTCATCAAGCGCTTACAAAATTATAGTGTTATTCTAAGAGCATTAAAATGGTGTGTCACGCAGTGATATAAGTTGAAAAAATTTATGGAAAAGGCATTTTGAACTGAGAACAACGATTTAAAGGGAGTATTAAAAGATTATGACACATTATTTACGGTACGTTCGATATGATCATATTATCTAACGGCTGAGCTAGCGAATGAAAAGAACAAGCGAACAAAAAAAACATATATTGTTTAATTATTCATAATCACATGAAAATGTTTAATAATATCGTTTTCGAGGAAAACGACAAATTTAAAATGAAATTATAACTTTTCGGTGTTGATGTTTCGCAAAATAAAAATATTTGAAAAAGTTAAGAACGAAGATTGTAATCACTTTTTAAGCAAGAATTCGGTTTTCGAATTGTTATATTTTCCCAGCATTAATTCCGTTGCAGCGTTCCAGATAAACTCGTATATCAATGACACAAATGGAGAAAAGAAAGAATAAAACATTTTCTACGGCTTTATAACGATTCTTTATTAATATTTGTAACCGGTATGAGATTCGCGGTAAAACCAACACGCAAAATAACAGAAAATTACTTTTCTGGGGAGGAAAAAAATTAATCACCATAGCCAAGATTCGGGTGAAATTGTTTCTTTTTCCGAGGTGATCATTTCATCAGCGGCGAAACGAAAAAGTTTCCGCTAATATTTCATGCTTAGGTGAATAGGAAAAAAAAAATAAAATAAACAGCCTTGTAACGGCGGTCGGTGTGGTTAATGCATTCATTGTGCGTTGCGGTCTGTACTGAGATCCAACAAATCAAAGATAAACATTAAGTCGTATCCCTGGGAGTCCCGACGTACAATATCGTTAAGCATCGGCTGTCAGAACGCGCATACAATATGCAGATACCTGTACAAACTCTGCGGATGGGCTAACCGCCGTCACTTTTCGATGAACCGAACAAGTAGTCGGCATTTTTGAAATAAAAAAAAAATAAAACTAAATAAACATGTTTAATCAAATAAAATATGTATGTGTGTGTGTGTGTGTGTGTGAAAATTAAATGTTTGAACTGTTCCGTAGATTACGTGATAAGTCTTGACTGATATCGAACGTAAATATTGACTACGGTACAAGACCGTCGTCGGTAACATACCGATACGACACCATAACGGTACATTAATCTACGAACGTTTTGTGTTTATAGACAGAAGAAGCGAAACCGTTTTACGGTGTCCTCTAGCCGCTAGAGCAGTGGTCTCAAACACGCGGCTCACGAGCAGTTTCGATGTGGTACAATGCCCGGTACAAAAGAAGAGTCGTCAAGTATCAAGTGCTGTTCGAAAATCAAAAGTAAATTACGAGTATTATAATTGTTAATAAAAAAAAATCAATATGCAGTACAATGTCCAATTTTGTCATAATCATAATCAATAAAACAAATACATTTTGTCTTGATTTATTTCGTTTATTTCAGATTTAATACTAAAATGAGTGAAAATAAAAAACTGGGTGTTTTGCCCGCGAACCTTTGACGTAAATATATATATAGCCCGTTGGTAATTTGAGTTTGAGACCGTTGCGCTAGAGCAGCGGCTCTCAACCTTTTTAAGTTCGCGACCACCTATGATGTCACCAAGATGTCTAATGACCCTTTTGTAATTTAAGCATTGAACAATTTTACATAGGTACTGTTATTAAATAATAACAGTACCTATGTAAAATTTTATTTATATATGTGTATACATTTTATAAAAAAAAAGATATATTATAAAGGCCGATTGGCGTTAATTAATAGAAACAAATATATATAAATAAAATAAAAATTATGTAAATTTATGTATTTTTTTAATCTAATAACTCTTTTGCTGTTGTTGATTTGAAACAATTTTTTTTCCACATGATGTGACCCTAATAAAATTGTTGGCGACCCCCCCGGTTGAGAAGCGCTACACTAGAGCAGCGGTTATCAAACTGTGCTCCGCGGAACTCTAGGGCTCTGTGAGCATGTATTAATTATCTAAATTTAAATATTATTATATTTCTTAGTTATTTTTTTTTAATCCAAAATTTAAAAAAAATGAAATTTTGAACTGTGTGTTTTTCTCAATATGAAATATTAATAACAATTGTTGTCTTGAATAAAAATTCCTGATTTTCGGGGCTCCGTAAATTGTTTTGAAAGCGTAAAGGCTTGGCGGACAAAAAGTTTGAGAACCACTGCGCTATAGGATACTGCAAAACGATTTCGCTTCTAAAAGTCTAGCGCGCTTCGTAATGCCATCCGCCCGCCCTTACGGTTACCGGATTTTCGTGCTCTTCGTGTCGAACTGATGGGGGGCATTTCACGTAGGCACGTTATTGCGTTTTCCGTGGGGTCGGTCCGTGCGCGCCACAGTTGATGGTGATGTGGAGATGGGTGGATGCGAAACAGTCGCGCACGCTGCCCACGTCGAATTGGCGATTTACGTACACGCGCGGTACTTACGCGCAGTGGCGTAACTGTGAAAAAATCAAAAGGGGGGGGGGGGAAATATAATATATTTATTATAACCAAAACCCTGACACCCCCCCTCCAACGAGTTAAAATATATTTTTATTGTATGTATTTTATACAGTATATCTAATTGTTTGATTTTACCTAAGTCTTTTAACTCATTTTATGGTTTAGAATCTAAACTAAATAAACTAATCTAAACTTTAGATAAACATAAATTGTATGCAGCAAGTACTAGGTACCAATATTGTTAAATAATAACCATAAGAGTTCATTAACAAATGGTGCTATTTGTACTGTTGGATTATCTGGAGGAGGGGGGGGGAAATTATACCTTTATCTCTCAAAAAATTTTCAGGGGGGCACTTGCCCCTCTTGCAAACCTCAATTATGCCACTGCCTACGCGTGACGTGTGTTCAATGGCAATATAATATACGCGGCGCACGCAGCAGGTTAGGCAGCATCGTCTCAAAGTTTTTTGGGGCCAGGGGCAAATTAATTTCGGAAGCCCTTCGACCATTACAATAAGACATGATAAACGAAATACTCGCTGAGAATAATGAAAAACTTGCAAACGTATTTTTCCAAACCACAACCAATCAAGCTCATTCGAATTCATGCGCTGCATTACACCACTTAACGTACATAATGGAATTGAATATTGTTCATATTGTTCGTATGATTTATTCGTTCAACGCAATCGGACATGTCGCTAAACGCTCGCACGCGCGCGACATTATTCGTCGACACGCAGTGTGTGAAATCGCTTAGTGCAATCGAGGTTTTATTATTAATTATTATACATCAGGACTTTATGAGGGCCACCTTAAAAATATTCCAACAACGAGGCCTGGGGAAAAACGGTCCGGTTTCCCCCCCCCTCTGAACGGCCCTGCGACAACGGTCGAACGTCAACACTAAATCCGACATGGTCTAGCGAACGCGTTAATATTTTTACAACGTGATCCGTCGATCATATTTATGTGTCGCTTGATGTATTGAATTCGTTCCTCAAAGTTACCCCCTCCTCAACAAAAACACATCATAGAGTAAAATAAAAATCAAATGATCGATTTTTCGATTTTTTTTTTGATTTTTAACAGTTCCAAGTAGTTTATTTAATGTTTTGAAAAATGAGAATGGTGATTTCGATTACGGATAACTTAAATTTCAGTATCACCCACACCGCGAACTATATTTTCCCTCACCGATAAAGTTGATGTTTCAATGTAGTATACCTACTACAATATTGTAACCGTGGGAAAAAACGATTTAATATACTTGCCGTAGAAATACAAACGATCGCTATAACTCTACTGCGGTACTACCACTACAATAATACTACTGATTATAATCGATGCGAACTGCATGCGGTTTTCTAGATAAATATTTTCAGAACAACCCTACTGTACCCATACTTCACACCACCGTAGTGTTATTTGGCCTCCGCCTCGAAACGGGGTAAAAAAATGAAAACGCGATCGGCTAAGCCTTTTGGAAAATCGGCACCCCAGAGCGTTCTACTATATCGTGTGTATATTTCATATCTGTCAGCACGTCGTCGCCCGCCCACAACATACTTCTGAGGGATCTTCATCCTGCAGCGCTGCACGGTGCGGGGATTAGACGATTTTACAACGTTTTCCCTTCGGATAAATCCTTTGTTTATTTATGACCGGTTGTCGCGGTGCGTGTCTGTAGGGAGCCAAGTGATCGGTGGGGGAGAAACGCGGTACAGCGATAGCAGCAGTGGTAGCAGCAGCCGCAGCAGTAGCAGCAACAGCAGTCCAAGTTAATTGTGGTTGAGTCACCCTTGTCGCAGCGAAATGAAATATGGCGCTTTTTCAAACGTTATAAAAAGTCCATATATTTGAACGGAAAGAGATCCCGCCCACTTTATACATCATCTTTTTTTAAGTACTATGCCGATACAACCACAAGACTTTTGAGTTCCGATGGCAATAAAAACATCGTCGACCTTTTATTGCCCCAGGGACGTTGCGTGCGAGAGTAGGCAGAAAAAAAAGAATATGCGAATCGGAAGAGTGTATTGCGGAAACCCTCTCTGTACACACGACCATACTCAGCATCGTCTGGGTGGGTTCATATTTATTTTAACATCGGAAAATGGTATAAGAAGGATTTTCCCAGTCAGCAACATAATTATTGAGGGTCTAATGTACATACTACGTATATGTGTACGTAAACATGCTATACAACTTTCTTTGATTTGTAAATCGATACGAATATTATTATTATTGTGTTCGTAATACATACTTTGTGGTGTATATTATTCAACTGAAATACAAATATTTCGAAAACACATACGGTCTTACGCATTTAGAGTTAAAAATTTGATGGACTTGGAGTCACCAAGTTGAAAATTAATTATGACCATTACTGCCCAGCATAAAATTAAAACTAAACAATCGAAAACGTTTAAGCTTGCGCTATCATCAATCAAATACAATTCATTATAAAATAATCAATAGATTTAAAAATCAATAACAAAACTAATTGTATCTGGAAATCAATTATGGTTTCTGTAGTCACCTTAATCCGCGATGATTATTTGAATACCTTACCTAACCTACACTACATTTTATTTTACCAATTCATTTATGGGTATCGCCTATTTTCCTATACGTCATTTGAAAAGAATCGTACATTTTATCACTTTGCAAAACTAAATAAACAGTTTTAATAATATTTACTGTACAACAATATTTTACTCGAATAAATGTAGGATTGATAATATACAAGACTAGACATTTATAATTTTATAATTATAAAAAATTACTGCAGTTACTTAACACAAAAATAAAAGCAAATATTTATCGGTGAACCAACATTTTGTTATCCATGCATTTGATAATACTACGTAACTTATAGAATTCCAGTGTAGAATAACTATTAGTCGAACAATCATTTTGAACATCATTGTCGTTTGTGTACGTTTTATATTATCTACACGATAATGTACTGCGGGTATTTAACTATTTGCTATTACTTTATCATAGGAAAATAAAAATGAAAAACCCCTCACGATCGACGTGAACAATTTTCAAAAGCGTGTTGCACTAAATAATTCCGAAACCTTTAAATAATATTTGACAAGTTTGTGTATCTAAAAAAATCAGTATAAACGCTTTTCGACGACACCGTAAGAAAGAGTACGTATTTTACTGAATACGTTTTACTCCTTTCCCCATGACCGAAGGACTCAGCTAAGTGTACATACGTACGTAGCTATTGTACGACTCATTATTTTGATCCGTTGATTCATTGTAAATCAGTTTTGTCATACATTTAAAACGACCATGTGTGCAAGCATAAACATTGGTAGGAACAAAAAAAAAATAGGTAAACATAGACGACCGCGTAAACACAATCCGTTCTTATCGCGCGCAGACAAGAATCTTTATGAGAATTGTTTACAACAATACATGCGATGTACACAATGCATGAAAAAAAAGCCATTTTTAAAGAAGTATAAAAAAAAAATTAAGTTCTTTCCAAACGACGGTTGCATACGCATGACAGTTTTGATCTCGTATCTGAATAATATAATAATAAGCATACATGAGTCTTACCACGCCACAACTGCGATGGTTTAATAATAATATAATACACATGTGGTTAGCGATTATACATTAGTTCAGGACTATTGTCAAAACTTTTGAAAATATGTTTTAGAATCGAAATATTTGTCACTGAGAAGTCTGCGATGTACAAAAAGATGATATCTGACCGTTTCATCGCGCAATATAAGTACAATGCCGTAGTGGACAAATAAACTCGAGACCTTAATAGTATCTCATACGTAGGTGTGAGAATCAAGAAAAAAAAATAAATAATAAATACTCTTGTCTTACTTATACGGACGATGTGGTATACAGTTGTGTTCAAACCTATACCTAATATATAGTATATATATATATATATATATATATATATTTAGTATACATAATATTTCAGAATGTTGGTGGTGTTCAGGGGCGTATTTAGGACTTACTTTTAGGGGGGGGGAGTCTCAAATTTTTTCAGGCTTAAAATTTACAAGTAAAATTGTTGGTAATATTTAAATCAGGTGAATCCTAAATATTTGTGATTTTTTTTTTTTTTAATCTAATGCCGGATCCACTTAGAATCGACTTTTGTGTACTTTTGTGTAGTTCTTTTTAAACACCTGCAGAGCCGTATTAAGGTCTTGTGGCGCCCCTGTAGAATCACTGCATTTGCCCTCCCCAAGGGAAATTTGCATTTTTTTACCAAAAATCATTTGAGATATATAAAACATGTATAAAAACATAGTATTGGTACAAGGTAATAAATACTGATACATTCTTATAACTATTTATTTTACTTTAAAATATAAACAATCAATACATTATAAAAACATGGGATTTTCTTCAAATGTTTTTGTTATACAATTGTGTTAGATGATTTTAAATTTATATTAATACAATATTACAATGGTACTTTTCTTGCTTTTATAGAGGCAAATTTACCAAATTAAATTATTTGAAATATATCTTTTTCGTATATTTCGTGAAAAATTTTACATGAGTAGTGCTGAAATTTGCGCCCCTCTTATAATTGCGCCCCTGGCCCATGCCCTCTTGCCCTACACTGAATATGGCCCTGAACACCTGTCTGTGTGTTGAAAGTTACTCGTGTTTTATTTGATTTCTTATCAAGTATGAACCCGACAAAAAGCCCGATTCAGTATTCACAGCCACGCGTAATTTGATTTCGTTATGAAATGATCCACATTAAAAAAATTTGAAATTTGTATCGCACATATGATCAATTCCTTGAATCCGGACTCAGGGGGAGCGATCGCCCACTCACTCCCCTCCCTAAAATACGCCCATGGTGGTGTTCGTACTACACACATCGTGCCGATGTCGACGCGCATATTAATACGCATTATACGTAGGTTTGAAACGAATTTTTAATTCGTAAACATTCCGATTTCATCGCCGGACCCGAACGGTTTTCTCCCGGCACGTAACCCGTCCTCGACGCACGGTGTTACGTACGAAACATCGTTAAAAGATAATGTTATTCGACGTGCTTCGTTATTGTTGCGCGTCCCCGACCACGCGCGGTGCTACCGACGGAAATCTGGGCGTGAACCCGGTCACCATCGAAACTCATTTAAAATGAACGAGTGAAGAGGAAAGGAGGGATGAATATAAAAAAAATAAATGAAAAAAAATCTAATAACAACAACAACGACGGCGAGCCGAGCGCGTGCGTACAACGATAATTATACAGCGCGACGGTGTAATGGTAAAACATGCGTGAAGATGTACGGCGAGGAACGAGGCCGTATGTATTGCGGGACGGTTGTCGGGATTTAATGCGACGGACTCGGAGGCATGTGCCCGTGGAATATTACAACGTTGTGATACGGCTGCGTAACGCGGCGTTCCTGCACGAAGCCAAGGACCTAACCTTAAGGACGTTACCCGTACGCTGTACGCTCGACGATCGAATTGTTCCGTATGAAAATATAATGCTACATAATACCTAATAATAGTGTAACGTTTTCTTCGGGTTCTCTACGGCGCGCCGAACAACAGCCTCCGTTCGGGACATGGTTTACAAAGGTGGCCAACATGTCGGCGGACTCGGCGAAGAGTTACACGGAATCAATTTAATCGTGTCAGTGCACCGAGTATTTTTACAATGTCATTTGAGTGATAAAATTTACAATTAATATACAATCGTAATTACAGATTTTCGGTGTGCTTATAAGTCCAGATCCGTGTCTGAATCTGAGGTATCTTTTTTGGATTCGAGTAGAATGCCCTGTGGTAGCAGTGGTTTTAACCTCGGGTTGACGGATCTTCTGACAGTTGTTAACATAACATTCAAATTGAATAGTCGGCGGAACAGTCGCGAGTAGTGGACAAGTGACATCGTCGTCGCGTTTAAACAGCAATAATAAATAAATAAAAAGCTATGATCAAATTTTAAGTGTATTATTATTATCGTGTTCCGACCGAAGTTTAGAAATTATTTTACGATCCTATAACTTAAACGATAAAAGTCGTATAGTTGTATTATCGTGTACGCGGAAAGATGAAAGAGACTTAAAGTTTTGTTTTACCGAATGTTAAAAAGAATTAGGAAAAAATTAAAAATTAAAACAATTTATGTAATTCGATGTAACTCGAACAACGAAAATTTTAAATATGGAAAATGGAACATAATAAAACATAAATGTAACTGATAAATAAATGATAAACATATACCTATGTATAAATAATGATAAAATTAATCTTAATGTATGAGTAAAAAGTAATACTACTTGGAAACCGTGAAACAAGATGTTGTTATATTTTGCGAAGGGTATTACTCATAACCGGTGAAAATCTTCTTGTATACGGAATGTACTGAATATGGATTTCAATTATTTATGACAGATTGGAAGTACCCACCTAAAAAGCGTATGTAGTACTTTTCCTCGTCTCATTCTTTTGTTTTTCAGTTGTTACATATAAAAATAAAATATTGCGCCGGCTGTTGTTTACGGTTCACGAATTATTTAAAATGACAAAATGATAATATATATAATATATATGCATATGTATATATATAAAAGATTCTAAGCTACCAGATTCAATTTGACAAACACAAGGGGCAAACCGCAAAGGAAACGATATAGTTGGATATTTAATTTGAAAGAGAACGATGTTTTTTCGCTCGGGGCGAATGAGAATTGGTGAAAAACACCACCCCCTTTTTTTCAGTCCGTCGGATTTGTCATTATTTATTTATTTTCGGACGAAATACGCCAAGGCAAATCAAAAGTCACGTAGGGTTCAATATTCTAGTTTTGGGCACAACGACCGATAAAATCCCGGTCGGTTTTCATCCGTAATCGACTAAAAATAAATCACGCGTGGAGACTTTAGGTAGCTCGAGGATACGCTGCAGACGAAATCGGTATAATCCTTTTCGGGGTAGTAACATAAGCAGGGAACAGCAAAGGACGAGCATCATTCCGTAGAATTCGTTTTCTTTTTGACTTTCAAATGGTTGAATCAATACAATTTAAGGTTTTACTGTTTCGACGAAAGCAATTTGCCTTTGTAGTTTTATTATTATTATTGCTCAAGACAAAGTGATATTCAAATTCAAAAACGCCAGAGGATGAAAATCTGCTCTCGGCACTTGTTACGCTCTTCGTAACTCGACTACGGATATTAGATGAGATTTCGATTTTATTTTGTTTGCCGAATCGTATCAAAATTGTAGACTAGTATCGGTTCAATATATTCCTAACATAATATACAACGTTTTTGAATTATCGAATCCGTTCGACATCAATAACAATATTGAAACGTGAATTGAATCTGGAATAGACCTACTAATTTGTTAGTTATTCATTTATTGTAAATTCAATAGCACATTTAGAGGGAAAAATTAAATAATATATAAAACCTGACAACCGAAAATAAATTAATAAAGGTTTATTTAATAAACTTAATTACTAAAATCGGTTGTTTTAATGTTATTTTCTTATGCACTTAAGAATTAACATATATTTTTAAATTTACGTATTCGAATCGCTCTAAAAATTGATTTTATATGGTTTTTTTAGTCATCGGAGAGTTACATAGGTTTAACAGTGATACTTTTATTCTATAGTATCTTTATAATATAATTTTATATATAATCCAATTAAAGTTTAGATTGAGGTGCTCTATTTGATGATGATGTTTTTTTGTCGTTCTACGATTGAATTTATATGCAGTCACTTAATGTGCTGAAACGATAGAGCAGAGTGAACAAACATAATTGTACTAATATTACATAATATTAATAATATACCTAATATTGCTTAACTATTAGCTTAACAATTAGAAAAAAAATAGCAACACTTTTAACTAATGGTATATGCACACAAATTATACATCCAGCATATTTCCAGTGTTTTACGTTATTACATTAAATGCCATATTTGGTTCATTACGATTTGATAGAAATGTTTATTGACTATAAGGTGAAATTGGAGTCCTCATCAACAATGTTAGCGGACAAGAGTTTTTTCTTTTAAAACTCAATTATTTTTATAACGTTTGTAAATCAATTTCAAAAAGTTATTTCTTAAAATCTTATTTAGTTCCTAAAAAATATTTATTTATTTTATTCAATAAGTTTACATTAATGTATTTTGTTATTGTTTATTATCAGTTTATGTTTATTAAATTTAAAAAGAAACTTGAATTTGATAACTAGATGACTTTATAGTATATATATATATATATATATATATATATATATATATATATATTTGAATTAAGTTCAATTGAAATTTACATATATTTTTACGTGACAAAAAATATGGTCACTCAGAAATTACAAAGTCGAAACTGTGACTCATCAAATATTTATTAATTGTGATAGTTATAAAATTATTATCATTTTATTTAAATAAATGTTATTTATTTATGAACTGATAAAAAAAATAATAATTGAACTTTCATAAAATACCAAAAAAATGTATACGTGCAACTCGTAGGTATTATGTAAAAATTCAAATAAACTAATGAAAATAAAGTCGTACAAATTTCAGTATAATCCTGATTTAGTTTTTTAGCTATTTCCCGTGATAAACTACAATCATAGGTAGAAATAATTTCAAATTAGATCAGTCGTATAGCAGTTTCAAAGTATAGTAAAACCAACGTCAACAAGCATGCACGAAGTGATAAAATTACAAACAACAAAAATGTATTACCAACACTGATGGTTAATGACTATGTAATTTATAAGATTAATATAAAATTAGTGTATTAATATGTACCATTAAATTTCATGATTTTATTATGTTTTATTATGTTATCAAGCGTGGATATGTTAATTTAACCAACGTACAATCTCAACTGAAACTAGTATATTTTATCTTAATCAAGATAAAATTGTGTTTTTTTTTATTATCTTGAATATACAGTACCCACCTATAGGGCACAATTAGAAAATGGGACAAGAGTTGTTTCATATTACATATTACTATTATAATTTAATGAATTAATTAAATCATTATTGAATCATCGTAATAAAATATTTAAATATTCAAGGTGGAAACTGATGTAAATACAGTAAATATGTTTTATAGGGAACTATTACCTTCAGGTTAATTAATTATTTGGTTAACTGTTTATATTTCCACGAAATTGCAAACGAGTCGATACACTTCCCAAACCGCACAGTGTACGATATAAAACTCGAGAGTATGTGTATAAATATGAGTGTACATACATACATACATACGTGTGTGTGTGTGTGTGTGTGTGTGTGTGTGTGTGTATTTGTGTAAATAAGTGCGGTAATTTCACTCTTTGACTAGCCTCGAAAACAAATAAAAGCATCATCCCTCTATAACTAGTAGCTCGGCTTGTTTATGTTTTCTGGGCGCCCCAGGGAAGACTCCTATGGTGATCTCCTTTTATATAGGGGAGAAAATTAGAAACATCGCCCGCAAATGAGAAACACATAGATTTTTGAGCCCCCCAAACCATTATCGTAATTGCCACTACACGCGCGTCGTGTTTAAATTGGTTTAGAGAAATTATTCAGTTTATTCAAAAAAATATATTATACCATGGTGTACGAGCTCCCTAACAGTTATTTGTTTATGGAAACAAAAACAACAGAATTAAATATTCATTCGTGTTCGAATTGGCCAATAGTATTATTCAACTTTGGCCACAATGATTTTTAGCGTGAAACTGGAACTTAAATTACCGTAACGCTGATTATAATTATTCTCACTCCTCCTGGTCTTAATATCATTGTAATTATTATTTTTGGGTGAATCGTATGAATCATTATCATGATATTGCAATTTATTTATAAGCTAAAATACAATGTGAGATTGGTCATACTTTGCATGAAATGTAACCTGTATACGAAATTAATTAATTTTAAATACATGTAACTGTAAATTATTTTCGGTCAGTTATTATTACAATTGAAAAAATATGGAATTTTTGTACTGCACAACTGGAGAAACTTCAAAACTTCACAACAGAAATACCACATCACTAAGATACATGGTTATGCAATTAGATTTAATTACCAAATAAAAAAAAATATGATATTGAAAAAATAAAGTAGGTACAACATTAATCAAGCATGCAACGTCTAAAATGTTGTTAATTTTTAAATAAAACAAAATATTTTAGTGAATTAATTTTAATTATAAATAATTTATATTAAATAAGAAAATTAAATTATTACTTAATGGATTATAATATTAAAATTTAATATCATTATAAGTAAACCCGATTTATGTTCGTAACTACAAATTATATTATGAACTATTCGATGAAATCCCTTTACATTACTAAATATATTATTAAAATAATAGCAACTGTTAGATAATAAACTGTACTTATTTATTTTATTAAATTTTCAATATAGAAATAGAAGCCACTATTTGAGTTCATAAAAGCGTATATGATGGGAAAAGATAAGAAAATCGGATACATGAAAAAGAATGGATTGCTTTTTTCTTTTCGGTGTTATCCATCAAACCCCATTATTAGACGCTTTTCCTCTTTTCTTCTCGTTTTTTTTTTCTCATGACTTTATCAATGAAGACAAATTACTTTTTCAATGTGGCTAACAACTAGCGAAATGTTAAATTGTGTGGCTGGGATACATATTAATGGTTAGGCGTTACAATCACTGTCAATAAAATTAAGATAATTTTCACCCGACCCTGGTAGCTTGTACCGAATAATCGTCTTAAAATTCGTAGTCTTTATATATTATTTTTTCAGTGTTAATTTTTAAAAAAAAACTCATGTTAATCAAAACATTATGTAATGGATCATAAAATGCAGACCGTTACTAACTTATTTTTTTCCTCATATTACAGCACAGTCACAATTTAGCGCACAAATATGTTACGACATAGGTCCAATTGTGTCAAGAACTAATGTCAAATGATTAATGCAATTTTATTATTATGAAAAATAAATATTGAATAGCATTTTTAAGATATTTTTTATAAGTTATCCGCCGTCGTTGTAAATTTTCATTGTTGATATTAACATAAACAATATTTACAATATCAACTTAAGACTTAGGTAAGAAACACGCGGCCTGTATGGGGGTACGTATTTAAGCAAAGTTAATTGGAAGATTTCTTTTTGCAAACATCAAATTTACATATTAACGCTGTATTGAAAAGTATGAAATACTGTGGCGCCGTATCACAGAATAACCATGTAGTATAAACCGTCATAAGCACGGTTACAGGAATATATTATATAAGATATTGTCTTGCCAGAAAAATATATGTTAAATATGTATAATAATGAATTATTAAGTACCTAAATTAAAAAAAGCTAGTTAAGATTCATATACGAATCCGAAAATTTACCAATATTTCGAAAAAAAAACAATATTCAGTAGTTTCTTTATCTTGGTGTTATAATCGTGGTAGTTTAACAATACATAATAAGCATTGATAATAATATTAGTTTTTTTTAAGTCGTTCAGTTTTTTTATTAGTTCACCGTAACAGTATTAACTTAAAAATTGGTTCACTCCGATTCACTACATAGATAACCATCGTTAAAAAAATATAACTATGGTTAGTAAAATAAAAAGACATACATCTTTTGGTGAAACAAAAATATATTGACTTGTACTGTACATCGATTATTACTTAAAGTTTTTTTCATTTTCACTTGGTTTTTCTACACTCGATTTTCTCACTACAATTGTTTCGTGGAATCAACTTACGTTTTTTCAGATCGAATGCTCGTTATCTTTATTTATGTTCCTACATTTTATTTGAGTTTTTGTCTGAGTTGCACTGCATATGTCAATTAAGGTTTAAAGGACCATTATAATCAATACTTATCCTTAATGAAAAATTATTTGTATTCACGAATACGATTCCTTAAGTTTAAATGAGTCTCTATATCAATAGTATTATATCCATGTCACTTTTGACATAATTTGAAAAAAAATTAATCGAAATAAATACTAGGAAATTACATTATTCCAATAAATATTAAATATTTTTCATCAATAAATGTATTTCAAAATCAAATTCATTTTTTGTTCAACATGATTTCATTTAAAAAAAAAACCCTAGTGTCCTGTTTCTAATAATAACTGGCGTAATTATGATCAAATAACTTTCGAGAATATTGTAAAATGAAACTACCACAGAAGAAAATTGAAGGAATGTTAACCAGGTGCGTACAGGTTTTAAGGGCTCCCCCTCCCCCTCCACAACTGAAATTCAGGGAAATTATCAAAAGTTTTTATAGGGGAAAAGCAGTTTATAGTGTATACACGTATAAAAATGTATAACCTAAAACCTCCCCAAATATTTCTTTGAATATGCGCCAGATGTTATCATCATCACAACTGACCAAAGCAGTTATCGTCACAATATTTGACGACAATTTACGACAGCATTCAATGATCTCATCGATTAATTATGAATTGAAACATTTAAAAATTATTGAACATGAATAAAAAACATGTTTTTGACTAAATTCAATCCAAGACGAAAATTACCGCGAGCAGACTGCGCAGAATTACTGTAACGCGAGAATATTTTGACGTCAACCGCGTGCGAAGAGCAAACTATTGTTCGTATTGTTCGACGGTACAGCGAGTCGGACTACTAAGCCAATGATATGATCTATAGTAGGTACAACATTATTGCATTAGACTTTTACGTCGACGCTTTACATCTCACGGCAAAAATACCATATAAACCAATTACTTTCATGGTGCTGTGTATCCGCATAGTTGGTATAATGTAATTCGTCCGGAAGAATGAGAAAATCTACAGACCGATTATTCACGAGATTTTTTTTTTTTTTACTTCACTTGGTATGATGTGAAGATTTACATCAGACTGATGTCATCGGTGTGAAACTGCAGCTACTGATCGAATGTCAGGCTTTGATCATTCTATCGATCAAAAATATTAATTTTTTTTTGCATTTAAAGAAAGTAAAATTACATTTTTTTAAATTTAAATTAAATATATATGTATTTCTTGAATAAATATAACGCAGTGTTTTGATATTTATTAAAACAATAAAAAATATAAAACAGAACATAAGTTAATACATTTGTCAAACCATGCTGAAACACTGTATGTGTATCAAATACGTATTCTATTTAACTCACGTTTTTTGGAAAGTTTTGTTTTGAACGTTCCAACAAACATATTTACGTCGTAGTTGTCCTGCACGCAGAAATATTTTATATATATATAAAAAAAAAAAAATATGTATACATATTTCACGTCCAAATGTACGTTTATACGGATTCTATTGGGTGTGCACATAACGAATAATGTATACGCGTTACCAGCCAGGATAAAGAACGGAACGACATAATATATCACTCTGAGGAGCAGCAAACAAATATTGGGAGTAACGGGGTGCCGTGCCGGGACAAATGGGCACAGAAGTGTTTTGAATTGCGCGGGATAATGGGGATGGACACAGGGGTGGTGCACCGGCGTTTCATTAAACGTTACATCGTTACACGCGCGGAACGTTTAATGAAAATTGTGATTAAGAGCAACAGAATGACATGGCGTTTTGCAGTAAGATTTTTAATTTGAATTGTTGGCGAAATTCCGCGTGCGCATTTTTTCCGATGGCATAAAAGACGAGGAATTTGATTCATTTTTTTCGCGCACAATATTTCTGAAGCCATTACGATGAGTTAAAAATAAAAAAAATAAAATTAAAATCGTAAAACAACGATGTCGGGTGCGCGTAGACCGTTGTAGATCAACGCTGTACGATCTGCGTGTTCACAACGCCATCGCTCTTGTCCGGTAGATCCGCTAATACTTGGACACACGTTTCCATAGCTAGATCGTGCGGACAGTGTTGTTGTTTTCAAAACTTCTGTGATTACGGTGCACGGGCCATACGCACCATTCACGACACCGCTTTTACGATCCAAGTAATGATCGAGAAACAAGTTAATTTGATCATAGAGTTGTTGCTCCACTCTGACTTTCGGCTTTCTAATGGAATAATTCGTATACAAAAAAAAAAAAAAATACGTTGACAACGTTCTTCGACCGAGTGTTTGTGCGAATTGTCGACGCGGCGAACGACTTTTAAACACGTTTTAATACATTTTCATTAAGTTCGTTTAGTTACAGTCGTTTGCTGGTTCTTGTATTGATCTTGTAGTTACAATAGATTGGAAAATTTTAATATTTTTAACTTTATTCAGACAGAGTAAAAACCATTCATCCGGAATGTTTTAATCAAAAATCAATAGGTATACAACGTCATTTACTATATATACTTAACAATTTTTTCATTACGGGAAAACAAGACCAACAATGATTAATTCTTTCGCGAAGAAGTTTAATTTTCATAATGCATGTTTCAAAATGTTTTATTAGAAGGCTACATCATACAAAATGGTGTACAAAACCTACCCAGTTATTCTCAGTTATACTTTGCATAATCATCAGCAGTGTTTGAAAGTGCACACTTAATGTTAAAAAGTTGTTCTTGTAAATTTCTCGTACATAACGTCACTTTAACAAATATAGTACTCGTGTCGGTAAATGAAACCGATAACTGCTGAAAACAAAACGACGGTGACGTCGAAAAAACGGCAACTGAAAAGCGTTTCGTTAATAAATATTTTTTATCTAGTCTCTCCGGTTCTTCGTCTGAAAACGTAATGTCACGAATCGCGTTCGAAGTGCAGTGCTTCTATTGTGATTTGTACATCACCCGTGTACATTGTACTACGAATAAACTAGTGGTGAATATAATGGACGGTTATAATATAATATTATAATAAATTGTGTTGCGCAAACAGAATAGTAGACGTTTTAAACCGAAACGCACATAATACAGGTACGAATAGATATCGTTTTAAGAATTTAGAATTCGTTATCGTGGGTGACTAATAACAGAACAACACTACAGTTGTGACCAACAGTTCCATTGTTGGTTTTGTTGTACGAAAAAAAAATAAAAAACTACAACTGTTGAATACTGGTTTTAAAATATTTCACAACGAGAAAAGTTATGGATATCTACTGAGAAATATGGACTTTGTATCCGACCAACCTACAACCGTAAAAAAATAAAATGTAACTAGAATTTAAATTTCAAATATTTTGATCAAAAGTATTGCATGATTTTTTTTTTTTATTCGATTTATTCGTTTTAGAATTATTCATATGGGTATAAAAATATATATTTTATCAAACACCCGAAGCATGTAATATACGTTACATTTTTATATGCTCAAAAAAAAAAAAAAATTGTCTCCAAAACCGTACAATGCATGTGACCAGTTTCATTCGTTTTTTCATCAATTTAATCAGTGAACAACTTGTATTACGAATTCTATAAGCATTGAAATTTAACAATTTAAATAATTTCAGGAGTTAACTAATATTAGTCGCGTTCACAACATTGCATTAGAATACAAATGCTAAGAGCTTTTTTTCGGAGTCACATTTCAATGAAGTAATAGCTATTATTTAACAGGCATTATTTTTTATTTTTTCGTTTTGTTTACAATCGGAATAATTTATTCCGTTTATATTTGACGTAATTTATGACAGACAATATTTTGTCATACAACAATTGTTTTTGTAGGACCGTTACCTTTGTCGTTACATAATATTATGCTGGTTAAAAGTTTATCATTTCACTCGACTGGTAAATTCATCGAATCACTTTTGGCCCGAAAATATAATATAAAACAACCGAATTCGAGTAATAAATAATGACGATTGTTATACACAAAAAAAAAAATATGTGTATTATTTTTTTATTAGTCTATTTTCTTTTCTTTTTTTTTATTCGTCTTGTAGATAGGTATAAAATAACATCTACCTGCACCTATTACAGTTAATTTTTATCTTTATTTTTCCTCTCGGATCATACGTAGGTATGCCGCGCGCGTCCAGGTCATTTGCAGCCTGCAGCAGCAACCGCGTTCACTCGCCCCGTCCCGCCGGACCATATACCTGTCTGGCCGCCTGCCTACTTGTTGATGTGCACATGGGGGCTATAATTTATTTTTAGATTAAAAATAAGATAATAATTACGAAACCCGAGCGGCGGGCCGCCGAACCATTGCGGGCACACGGATAGGTTCAACCCCCGAGACGAAGACGACGACGAGGCAAGACGGCATTGTGTTTAACGCGCGCTCGAATTGCCCACCGTAAACGAACTATTAATTTACAGAGTGCGGCTGGGTGATATTATTGTGACGCACAACACAATACGACCGACCGGCCCTCCGACCGGTAAATTATATACATACACGAGTATACGTATGCACACGCGCGAGAGTGAGAGATATGAAACGAAACGACGAAGGAGAATGAGGTATGAAAAAAAAATAAATAAATAAAAAACATTTGAAAAACTCAAAATATAATACACGTATACCTCCTGTACACGTGTTTATATATTGTACACGTATATACAACACCGAAATGTACGCGAAGACCGGCAATTTATAGCGGGCCGAACACCCGCTGGCGGTATTAATTAGACTCGCACGCCACGCGTCCGCCTACCCTGTGCGCTGCTAGCAGCCCTCGGGAACGCACAAAGGACGTCCTAATGTTTTAACGGGATTCGCGATTCGACGCGCGGCGAAGGGTCCGTGGAAACAATGCGTTCGAACGCACGGGAAAAACATGACGTGCTTGCGCACCTCTTCAATATCCAACGTGTAACAATGCACTTTATTACGAATGTATAAATGCGTACGGGTAACGTTGGCGGCTGTCGTTTCGGGTACGAATCCGCGATTTTACGACCGTTTATCCGATGGTATCCATTATTATTATTATTATTATTACATATTTATAAACCGTTGTTGTTACCCAGTCGGGCTTACGAGGAATATAATGACGATCCGCGTAGTATATTCGGTTTTTCGGGATGCGAAATCCAAAAAAAAAACGCTCGTCGTGCGCATGGTGTCACCGGCACTTCTTTGGATTTTCGGTACAAAAATGGCAACGTCCATTTACCGAAATTTAGGGTGATATGGTTTAAGCACACCTCGCCCTTTTTTTATAATAAAACTACGGTTTTTTTTTTCTCAAATTCTGATTTTCAATAACAAATTCATAATATTTTCTTGAAATTTTTTGATGTTACATATTCATTATTTAAACTAATATTTGCGTATTCTTATAGCGATAACATCAAAAGAAAATTATTAAAGTTCTAATTATTTTAAATTTTTCGAACGCAGTTTTAAATATGAATAATTATTGTGAAAGTTGTCACGTAGCAAAAAATAATTTTTTTTTTAATAAAATTGGTCCAAATGTCGACTATGTTTCATCAAAATTCCAGAAAAATTAACTAAATAATTTCTAAATAAACTAAATAAAAGTTTTCATTTGAAAAACAAAAGTTGAAATTTCCCCGGAATACTCTTTGAAAGGTAAGAAAAAATTTTATACTGAAAAATGTAGTTTCAAAATCTCATACATTTTTCATAAATTAAAATTTTACAAATGCATAATTAAAACGTAAAATATATATGAGCTGCTTATTAAACTATCGAGAATATTCTTAGAAACTTGTTTTCCTAAGAAAATTTACAACATATTTTAAAATTAAACACAATAAGCTATTGAGAAAAAAATAACTACAATAAATAATTTATATAGAATACAAAGAGGTCAGTGATGGAATCCTACAAAAAATTAACTCCGAAAACGTAGGCTTCATTTCGTACCGGGACGTACGGTAAAATATTTATATAATATTTTACTGGGCTTTTGCCCGTCCAAATAAATAAAATAAAATGAACTGGAGGCCAGTGATGTTCCCATCAATCTTGTTGAGAGTATATGGTAATTTTTGTGATTCGTAATACGGCGATAGTTGTGGAAAGAGGATGTAAATACTAACAAAAAAAAAAAAAAATGCACACTTTTTCTATTCCTTTATAGTGTAATAAAAAAAAATTATTGAAATAAGTGCCAAAAAAATATGACGATTTGACGTTGACATCGACCGCGACGTGTGTACATTGTGCCAAATTAGGTAACCGGCACTCGTGCACAGGATATTTTACATTCAGGCTTCTGCTTTTACAATAGCCAATAGTAATGCAGTCAGTTACGTCAAAGTAATGATCGTCCGAAGGAAAATTCAACATATATTATCAAAAACAGGCCAAAATTCAGACGTTTAACGCCGATTTTAAATTTTATTTTATACTTCTTCACAAATTCCTTGACACGTGTACGTAGTGTGCCGGTGGATTTTCAAAATAATGTTCAGTACATACGGCGTATGAGTACCCAACGAGAAAACCACTGTTGGAACCGTCTCGTACTAAACATTTTTATCCGATACTAAAATTTGTATATCTTTGCACACGCCGGGCGCGCAGGACCGCATTTAAGAGGACGTACGAGGACATTTGCCCCGGACGACCAAATTTTGTTCAATTTAGAAGGGCGGCTGGACACCGCTGTAGCTCGGTGTAATATTGTATTAATAAATTTTATAAATAATTATTAAAAATTCTTAATAGCATTATGTACGTTTTTATCAATATGAGAATAAATAACAAAAAAAAAAATTAAAAAAAATGTATCTATTTTTTTGGATCAAAATTAGGTGCGAATAATGTTGACCCGGGACGCAAAATTTGTAAATACGGCTATGCGGGCGCAACCGTAATCGTTGTAAGACAATCCGATTTGATACATCATATATAACATAAAATACATTTCATAATAACAGCACGGGCAGACGTTTTACTCACGTGTCCGCGATCGGTTTTTCTTTTATTTTCCTCTACTCCACACACGATAATGTTAATGAAGTGTCTATTGACTATCTTACAAAACTTTCAAAGTCCAAAATTATGTTGTGCAACCACGTTGTTGTTCATACATTACATAAAGAATTAAAATTGTAATAACTAAATGTGTTCGTACTTACTTCCTTACTTACAAATAAGTTAGTGTAACCAATACTATATGATTTTTTTTAACGCGTTTTTACAAATCAGTATACTAAAAAGGCAAGACTTAATTTGGTTTTTTATCTTTATGTAGGATAAATAATTTCAAAATTTGAATTTCATTATTAATAATTCGTATACGTTCGGTATTACTGTCGATGTAATTTATTAAAATATAATATTTTACACAACATTAGCGCTACGTCTTGGATGTCTATAACAATCTTATTCTTTTAGAGCTTCGGATGCTTATGAAATTGCATATTTTTTTTTATTCATCCAATTTAATGCTTACCTAGATGCCAATTTTATTAATGTTCTATTGAATAAAATATTACTCTTTTTACTTTGCATATTTTATGGATTTTTATTTAAAATTTACATATTATGGGATATTAAGAATATAAATGCTTACGCTATTTAATATATTATTATATTATTGCAGTATATGTTCCAAATTTTTTTAAAAACAATTTGAATTAACAAAGTATTTAAAGCAACTATAAAATTATTTTTCATCATTTTTCAAATATTCTTCAATAATAACATATAATATGTACAAATAAGTTTTTCATATAACAAAAATCTAAATAATAACATTTTTTTTAGACCAATAATTTTTGATAATTTTTTTTTTTTTTTATCTATTAATGCATATTTTATAATTGCTTATTCGGTAATATCATACATATTTATTACAGTAATTTTAAATGCATTAACATCCGAGTTCTATAGTTATTACTAGCCTATAAAATGTTTTTTATACTACGGAAAGATTAATGCAGTATGTGCGTATCACTATCCGTTGTAAAACTAAATATCTAGATATTATCTTTTCGTTTCCCGATGTTGAAAACATTTTTATGCTATATACATATATCTATATATATTTTTTTTATTACTTTATAAGATTAAAAACTCATTAATAATTAATTACTTTTACAAATGGAATAAGTTAATGCCGATTCTAAAATTATATTTTTTATTATTAGTATATTTTTTTCATGGAATCGATTTGCTTTTCTACACGTGTTCCGCAAGTAATAAAACTAAAAGAGCACGTGCTCAAACAAAAGTTTCTTCATTTCAGTACGAGACTAACTGCTGCCAATATCGATACACTCAACTAAATAATAGTACAAACCATAAGAAAAGATTAGGTAAACCGATAGGGAAGTATAATATTATCGTCGAACATTCGAACAGATGAAAACCAATCAAATTATACTCATTATTATGAACGTGTTCAACGTACACGATCAGCATTATAAATAAATGTATAAATATATTGTTAATATTTGTCATTGATTACAGTTCTGTGTCCCGGTCGATTAATATTTGTTCGAAAACATTTAAATCTTCAAAAAAAAATATTCATCCAATGAAAATAAAAAAATTAAATTAAATAAAAAAAACTTATATATGTAACTTATATATAGATATATAGTCCAACAAATCCCTATCGCTCCTGAGTGTACTGCTGGTTAGCTTCTCTCCTTATACCTTCATGTCTTTATAAAATATCTAAACGCTCTTATGCGTATTGTAATTATTATTACAGATTGTACCTATGTATTCTAATAAATGTTAAAAAAAAAAAATTCAATGAAAATATTAGAAATTAAAAACGTTTTGACAGTCATATTTTTGAACTATTCGATCTAACGCGTAAATATTATATTGTTATTTTCCCCAATTCAGTTGTTAAAATATTTCAATTATATAATAAATTGTATGTAACATTATATTTGTATTTATATTTGTATTTAAATTTGATCTAGAAGATTATAAAAATAAAATATAGTGTATAAAGTAAATGTTGACGTTTCAAATTTATAGTACAACCGATAAACAAGCTATAATATGAACATTTTTAAACACTCCTACTAGGACAGCCCTTCCTAAAAAAAATTTTCCTCCAGGTAAAAAAAATAATCTATATTTGTAATTAAATTTATTTATTTTGAATTTTTTTTAATTATTTTTTTTTTTATGTAGGTATAAAAGTATACTAAATAAATATACTGAATAATGAAAAATGTATTTATTACTTTAAAACTTTTACACAACAAATAAGATACATTTTACTATTTTTCTATGCAGTCATCATTAAAATTGATGCATTTTTTCCAACGATGGAGTAACTCGAAAATGCCATCTCGGAAATGCACAGCACATTTTCTGAAATACAGTAGAACCTCGATTTTTCGAACTAATTGGAACCACGCCGAGTTCGGATAGGCGAAAATTCGGATAATAGAAATTAAAAAAAATGTATATTATTACAATGAACATAGTACTATTATTACACATTATTGACTTATTTTACCAATTATTACAAATAACCAAGTCCGGATTAAGCACCTATTGGGCCCCGGGGCTGAAATTTTATAGAGGCCCTTTTGACAAAACGTGCTTTATAAAGTTGTTCGCTACGTTCGCAGAACGACACATTTTTTTAACTATTTCACAAATTGTCAATTGTATTATAAAATAATAAAATTAATAGGTGTATACAATTTACGTCTATAAAACTAATAATTTTAGTATGATAAAAAATGTGTATCGGCTTTAAACTATTTGGGCCCCTTTCACTTGGGTACTTGAGAGGGCCCCGGGGCTACCACCCAGGCTAGACCCTTAATCCGACCTTGCAAATTACATATTATGTTATTATTTATTACAAATAACATATTATATTATTTATTACAAATATAATATGTCCAGTATATAATGTGTATGTATTGATAAGCAAGCCGTACGTGTGCGTTGTGATATTTTATGTATTGATGTTCGGATACATGAATTGAAACGAAATAAAATTTGAATAACAAAGTGTTCGTGTAACGGAGGTTCTACTGTAATCTATATGTGCAATGTACGAATACAAATTTTTATCAATTTTAATTTGATCAAAACTATAAAGTATATTTATAAGCGATTAATAAGTAACGTGATTAGTAAAAAAGTTACATATATTGGCTGTAGCATTGGTAACTATTAAGAAAAACGAAAACTGTTTAGATTTTTAACAAAATCAGTATATTTTGTAATAAATGTATTCACAAAAAAATTTAAATTACGTTTTCCTTTGTTAAGAATTTTTTAAAATGTAAAAAGTAAAAAATATTTACGTTTACTTTTTTTTTTTTACCGAGCATTTTAAATGCTACAATTTAAACCAAACTAGATAATTGTAAATAAATTAATTCGATTAGCATATTTAATGTCTTAATTATTATGGTAGACATGAATATATATTTAAAATACAAGAAAACACAATATATGCTTGATAAATTGTATTGGTTTGTTAATTATATTACATTTTACGGTACCACATCAAAGTTTTTTCGTTCAATGTAAAAATAATAATTATTAGTATTATGATTAAAGGATCAACATCGTAAAGATGTTACAAGAATTTAGAATAAACGAAACAATACCACCGAATTGTGGATGAAAAACAGGTGCGGTGACGAAAAGATGCACACTTTCAGCTTAATTTTATCTATTACTCATCTCGTAACTAAATCTTTAAACATATGTAGATATTTCCGGAAACAGCTAGCATGATATTTCATGTATTTCGGTAGAATGTCGATGGTTTTTCGTCATTGAGCTTAATGATCGCTTTTAATTGTGATACACCTTGACGGTAAAAGACAAAATATTTTTGTGTTCGAAACACTTTGAACACGCATGCACTGAACCCATGAGGTATGTCTTTGTAGAGTTTTTTTGGTTTGATCATTACGCAATACACAATTTAGTAGGTATAGTCTGTTTTAAGAAAATATAACTTTGATGATTTGAATATTGAAGTAAATGTAATTGGTTTTAGATTTTTCATTAGCTTCATTTTATTTCGAATTTTAGTCTTATCGGTTTTATTAAATCCAATATTTCCCTTAAATAGATTGAGGAGTTTCTGCTAATGTTTATTGTGTAATCGAGAAAAATGTGTTATCATGGTGTTCTATTTAAGTTTCGAAAAGCTTGTTGTTATTGCTTGTTAGCAATCACGATTAAAATAAAATTTAATTTTAACGTGATAAAAAATCCGTATATTTAGTTTTTATTTGATAATAAAACACGAAAGGGTCCATGCTATATAATGTTATACTAATACGGATAAACCGTTGTAATTTGAGATACAATCTATGTATCCTGTAGTTGTTGCCGCTTTTAGAAATGGTTTTGATTTCCGTTTTTTCTTGTTGATTTCACTAGTGAGGAAAATTTATTTTTGACTTGCTACAGTGAGTGAGAGGAGTTATATTAATATATACTTAGTGACTTCTTTGAAGTTTCCATCAGATCGGTGCAGTGCAATTTCCCTCCTCTATCGGTGGACAATAATGTATAATGAAGCACACGTGTAAAGTATGAATTATATCAGAGTTTGGAGACGACTGCTAGTAATCCAATGCATAATTGGTAATGATATCGGTAATAACTAATAATTATTACTACCATAGCATCGGTGCATTAAGTTATGAATAGTCGTGTGCAGTGATTAACAAAAAATATGATACGAGCACCGCGTATTCTAATAATGCTGGTCATCATAAATCGTACAATTACTGTTGCAGTAAATCGTCAATATCGGTACGCCGAAAGCTTGTAGGAATCATTTCTGGAAGTATTTTTGATCGTCGGAAATCATCTGATAGATTCATGGGGTACCTACCGTCGTAAATAAAGCAATGAAAGTTCGAAATTATCGTATTTCGTTATTAGTCTAATAATACCTTTTGTTAAAAACTGCCGTTACTTATTGATGTAGTATAGTTTCGAAGTCGAATGCCAACCAATTTCGTGTATCATTTTGCTCGCGTTTATCGCGGTGTCGGAAACATACCTACGTTTACATTGTGGTCTACAGCTATAGGTGTTACGATCGAATGCCATCAAACCGTCAAGATCAAAATGATTCGAAACGTTATAACACATAGCAACATAGATCATGTGTAACATTCTGTTGCCTATCGTACGTAGGATATGTCTACAAGCAAATACAATACACACTTATAAATGATGACCATAGTTTTTTTTTTTTTTTATTATTCACAGGTAGATTTAATAATTGATGAAAAGTAAAACCGGTTGGTTTTGCACGCGTGGTTTAGTTATATTTTATCTGATTCCCTGTCGATGGGATTCCATTAATTTTCGTTATCCACTGTCAACAACTAAATTATGATTGCTAAAATAACAATCACGTAATTAAATATAACAGCGAAAACAATATTAGCAAATTTATTTTAGTACATTAGTTAATTTTTGTATTTTAGTTGTAATTATATACAGTTATATAACAAAAAAAAAAAAAAATAGATGTAAAATAATCGTTAAAAAATACAAGACTCCTAAGATCGGGTGAGATACAGGGATAGGTGAATGGTATTACTGTATTCGTCTTTTAAGCTTGAAAGCAATGTACCATCGTTATTGAAAAAAATAATTTTGATTGAAAAATATTGGATGAATCAGTAGCCTTAAATAGGCATACTTACTATTGAGAAATTTAAAAAATTACTTTCTCTATAGAATATTTAACCTATTACCTCTTTTTTTTTTCTCGGTAATGAACTCTACTTATGGTCAAAAAAGTGAACATAAACATAAAAAATATACATGACGGTAAAACCAATACATTCCTCGTTTCACTCAGAATCTAAATTGGATATTTTAAAATATATAACATTATACATACGTTATATTTAAATTATGGAGATAAAAAAAATCTATTTCAAGGAACCTATCTATATATGAATGAATTTATTTGATTTGTTCAAAACATTGATGTATGGTTTTTATCCGAACACTCTTAAAAAACAATCCAGGGATAATTTATTGTTACTAATTATTTTAAATTAGAAACAAAAACTAACGATTAATATAAAAAATATATAAAAATGAATATATAATATAATACAACATATGCCATAATAGGTTAAGTATTACAAATTCACACGCAGTTTCAAATTACTTAAATTATAATGTATTGTATCTTATGGAAGAAAAATAAAGTATTACCTAGTGGACATTAATTCGTCTGTATTGAAGGATTTTTGTTTCACAACAATTGTTATTCTTTCTACGGCAACGTAAATTGATCTAATTACCAAAAAAAATAGTTTTCACGCAACATTATGTTCGATTAAATGGGGTTTTTTTGCGTGTGTATGTATTTCTATTTAATCTAACACCCGTGAATTTAAAAGAAAACATTTTCCAATCAAATAAACCAAAACCGATTAGTTAGTTATAATTTCAGAGGTAAATATTGCTTCAAAACCTAAAATTTCGTAAATTTCATATTTGCATTTTGATTGTGACTGTTATTTGCATTTTGACGGTTATTTACCACATCTAACGTTATGGTTATAATTCAAATATCTATCGTGACGATTTGTTATCTTTATCTTATCACATGTTTATTAAACATACAATAATAATGATACTATAATTTTAACTACGTTTAGTTAAAGCTACATAAAAATGTTAAACGCCAAACTTGGATCGCTTAGTTCCTCTTAATATCACAGCAAGCACATCAAAGCTTAGTATCAAATTGAAATTATGGTATAAAAATACATGTTATTGTTTTTTTTTTCAGTCAAATCGATTTGATAATATACGATTTCACCCATAGTTAACAAACTTTTAATTGAAAGTAATATTCAATGTACTATGGAAACACAAAGAAATGAAACGAGAAAACTTTTCGATTTACATTTGTTATCATTATACAAAGCAAATTCAAAAATACATCAAAATTATATAAGTAGAAATGATAATATTGAATTATTCGCAATGCTTCAAAATTTCAACCATTTATGCGATTAAATTCATTATCAAACAAATAATGTGAACTTTTATTGCCTTTTGTTCCTTACTTAAGTTTAATCTTACCCCGCCCTTCGTTGTGGATCATTCCATCTGCAGTATTAATAAATGGTTGTACAATAAGAAAGAGAGAGAGAAAAAATTGAAAAATAAACTTATTAAAGGTTAAATTCAACGCATGTTAGAAGATAAATGATTAGTTTAATATAAACATTAAATTTATTCACTTTGAAACGATCAAATCAACTGAAAACGTTGTCATGACCCATATATGTGCGCATAACTCAACGACCGAAATCATTTTTTGCTACCATAATTTGGATGAAAAGAAAGTAAACATATCAGTAGACGTTTCGATCGGAAAATTCAAAGACTCGAAGAAAACCAATTAAACAAATTACAATAATAAGAATCCAAAGTTATTCAACCCGATAACTTTATTATATTTGTACTATTTTTTTTCTCTTATTCTTTGCGTCTCTCGTTTTTTAATTTGCATTCGAAGACCCTTAGTTATAACACTGGCATCTTCTAGAAGGAGTAGTAAACTTTCAAGAGTTTTCAAGGGCTCGTTAACCTTTTCCGCTTGGCCATTCTCAAACAATAGTCATTCAAAGTTTAGATGAGGGTAAGGTGTAGTTCGTGCGACGGCCGTAACGCGAACTAACGAAAATAAGGTGAACAACCCATTAAAACTTAAAGAAATGTGTAGCAAACAAAATAATTAAAATGGCGACACCTCTCACTGAATATACCGTAGATCAAAATGTAACGATGTAACTATCAAACGGGTTTTATCAATATCAGAACGTCTAATGTTTGCCTTGTTAGACGATAACGATTTTTTTTACGAAAATAAACAATTTTTATGGTGAAATATCAAGAAATTATCGAACTATGTAAAATACTAAGTGTAGTTAATAAAGTGTTTGCATGAACACTTCATAACTGTTCGAAGTCAGTGTTAAACAAAATTTTGCTGACTGATGACTGAGAACATTTACTAGACGATAGTCTATATGACTCTTGACATACGTTTTGTTCAATGTGTTATTGTTAAGTGCCACTGTTCGGTTCACTACAGTTGAGTCCGATTACACCATGAAACGTAAAAATATTCCGTTATGCTAAGAATTTTACGGTTATTATGGAATCGAAAAAATGTCTTGATCATCTAACATATAACACGCAATTGTAATTGATAAACCACACCATAAGTTGTAAAATCTCCCCTGATGTAGAAAAAATATAAAATACATAATCCATGGCTTCCGATGACTGACAAACTTATCGTCTAGAATAAACATGAAACCAAAAGTAACACTGATTCGAGCAGAATTAAATTTGCTCCTGAACTGTTCCGTAACAGTTCAAACAAAATAGTATAATGTACATACATTATTAGGTACAAAAAAACACTAACGTTAATTTTATAGTTTAATCAAAGCACACCTCGAGCTCTAAATCCAGATCATCAATTACCGACCAACATGAAATATACCAATAAAAAAATGAAATAACGAAGAAAGAGAAGTCTAAAACTAATTGTAAGCCGTTTATAATTTTTGAAATTTTTAAATAAAGTACTTAATATAATATTGATACAACCATATACTGTTCGTTGATAATATTAATTTAATTATTTTAAGTACACCCAGTTGTATTTAAAAAGTTATTATATGATAAATAGGTATATTATTGCTATAGTAAAATGCATATTCATTTTTTGTTTCTAAAATCTGAGAACTAATGTAGTAATATGTTGAAAAAAAAATGTTAAAAATTACATATTTTAAAATAAAGAAGTAAGTACATTTATGAAAACTTAATAAAATGAGTAATAATGGGTATATATCTTAATTAGTATTATAATGTTTTAGTATAAAACTAAAATGTTTAATAATTTTTCTTCAAAAACTCTCATATAAATACAAAATGATAAATATTAAATCGAAAAAAATCCATAATAATTGTTTACCCTTTCTGTTGTCTTGTTCCTAGGAATGCAATGCATTCGACGCATTATCTAATCGTAAGAACACCATGTTAATTATATAACTATAATAATGTATTGAAATCATGTATCTCTTAAATATATTAAATGTAATTTGAGTTAACTACTGTTGTCGCCACATCAGATATTCAAAAATTTAGTTTTGAAATGTCTACCAATCAATTTTTTTTCTTGTTTACTTTTCCATCAGGACTACAAGGCGAAAAAAAAAAAGCACTTACAATAATTATCAAGAAGTCAAAACTTCATTGTTCCGATATACTCGTAAAACGAGCGGTTCAACAAATTATTAATATTCCCAGGCAGTGGCGTTTTACACGTCCGGTATGAATCCTGCCGCAGTACTTTATCATGCAATATAAATGCACGGTTGTCTGGTATTTTTTACACTTTTTTCTGTAAATATTTATACCCGCTTGTAAAACGTGTAATGGAACAAATATTAATATGTCATTTCGTTTCACTAGATAATAACTACTCGCTACTAAAATAGAAAAATAAATAAACGGCATCAAAGAAGTTATTTTATAATGTTACTGTTATTTGAGCAGTATGCGCAAGGTTTTAAAAAAGTCCGATGTTTTTCCAAAATATGACCCTAAATATTAATTTTGAAAAACGCGACATGAGCTATTTCAATTAGTCTCTATTTCGGATCGAATTCGTTACCAGAATTCTCGTTGCCCACCGTATCGATCTGAAAAATGAAACAGATCATTAACATTAACGTTTATGGTACGTAGGTATTCAGAACTGTAGCAGTTGGATAGTTGGACTTGTACGCACAGCAACAACTGGCTTGTGAAGAAATGTGTTTAGAGTTTATTTTAAAACGAATTTCTTTTTTTCCATTGTCTTAAATAATTATCATATCAGCATTAACGATTACAAATCAAAAAAAACTGTGAGCATGTGACAAGATGCGAACGGTATTAGATATTAAAAACACTATCGGTTGTACGTCTAAACCAATAATTTATAATTTTCAAATAAGTTTAAAATGCCATAATTTAGGAATTGATATTTAATTTTATAGTGATAATGAAATTCAGATACAATCATTTTTCATATTACAGTAATAATGTTATGGTCAACGTTTCATTTAAAACTAACCAACTGTCTACGCACTCTAGCGGACAGACGACAGTCGTTGTCGATTGTTTACGTACGAAATACAATAAACTCACAGATCTCTCTACAAGTATTCGATTCTACTAAATGTAATAAAAATTATCGGATTTGATTATGTAAAACTAATGTATTTATTTCTATAATCTATTATATTCATCGTTTGATGTCGTCGATTAAAACTATTTTCAAAATCTAAATCGTTAATAATTGACTTAATAATTGTTATACAAACATTGGAATACAAGGAAGTCGATAATTACATTTTAAGTATTTAACATAACTCTTATTTTTAAACTAAGATGGCGGCGTAAAATTCAATTTGATATTAACTACCGCTAGCAATTGCCAAGACCAAGAACCACCTATTAAGATGACACCCACCCCAAACTTTTTCGTAGTTCAGTATACCATAAAATTCATGATCAAGCCGCCTCTGCCCACGTTCGTTCCGTCGGTACATTCGGTACTCGGTAACGATATCTGATGAGGACCGTTTTGTAGTTTGAATATTTGTACCGAATGTATCGATGGAACGACCGTTGAACAATTAATGTACTCGTTCCTACTCGCTTCATCTATGTAATGGTTACATTTTACCGAATACAGCGGTAAAGACCCACCACCAATTCTGATAACTAATAGGTAATTGACAAATAAAATATATTAATAGCATAGCATAATAATTAATTATTGTCCACATGGCACATATACATTGCAGTGGTGACGGTAAAATTCTATTATCTTTCAGAATGACGGTCATAGGCGGACATTTGGTTTAAATTTTGGGGGGGACTATAATAATTCAATGTAAAATGACCCACGGGGTCTTCGCCCCACACACTCTTCTCATGCACAAGAAAAACTTATTACTATTAAAAATATAGATATGTTTAGATTGTATTAAAAAGAACACTAAATAACGTCTAATAAATAACTAAATTTGTCTTATAATTGATTATACCTATTCATTATCCTATTCGCTATTATAGTTAATAGTAACAATAACATGGCTTTATAGTTTTTGATTTATCAGTGATTGTATTTTACATATTTTTTTAAATGGTTAAATTATTTAATATTCATTATTCTGATACCCATACGGTATTTAAAATCAAGAATGAACAAGTCTATGTTCGCTTAGGTTTATAATTTAATGATTAACTATCAAAAATGCTATTTGAAAACAATTTAGAAAAATAACGTTTTTAAAATCGTTATTTGGAAACGTTAAACAAAAAAGATATTTTTTAAATGAATTAACAAAAACGAAAACAAAAAAATTAAAAACGTTTTCCATTCCTGGATTATTTTGAAGAATTTTGTTACACACCTGAACTTTTCACACAAAGTGAATTAAATGCACTTATAAGGGATTTGGATTTTCTCAAAGATGCTTCAGAACTTTTAGCTTCGAGACTTCATAATAAAAACTTATTAGCACCAGGTAAATTTTCATCTTGTTATAGAAATCGTGAACATGAGTATGTTAAATATTTTACTCAAGATGAATCATTAGTATATTGTAATAATATTCCCAAGTTGATTAATAAATTAGGAAATATTGAATATAATAAAAATGAATGGCGACTGTTTATTGCTTTAAGAAAACGAAGTTTAAAAGGAGTTTTACTACATAAAAATAATGGTGAAAATGGCAATTATTTAACATCTGTGCCAGTAGCCCATTCAGTATATCTTAAAGAAATTTACGATAACTTAAAATTTGTTCTCGAAAAAATAAAATATTCAGAACACAAAAGGTCGATTTGTAGATATTTAAAAATAATATGTATATTACTTGGTCAACAACATGGGTATACAAAATGTCCGTGTTAATTTGTGAATGGAATAGTCGAGCACGTGACAAACATTGAACTCAAAGACAGTGGCCTTTAAGAAATAATCTTATTGTAGGAGATAAAAATATATTACAAAATAATTTGGTCGACCTCAATAATATTTTATTACCACCGTTACACATAAAACTGGGTTTAATGAAACAATTTGTTTTCAATATTTATGCAAAAAATTTCCGAAGCTAAGCTCAGAGGGTATTTTTATTAGCCCACAGATAAGAACATTACGTAAAGACAATGAATTTTTAAATTTTATGACAACTATTGAAAAAAAATGATTGCATTTCATTTAAGGAAGTAATTAACAATTTTTTTGGAAATATTAAAATGAAAATTACGAAACTATAGTAAATTCTATGCTAAAAAACTATCGTATCTTGGGCTGTAACATGAGTATCAAAATAATTTTTTTATATTCTCATTTGAACAAATTCCCGGAAAATTTGGGAGACGTTAACTTGGAACAAGGCGAAAGATTTCATCAAGATATAAAATAAATGGAGAGACGCTACTAAGGGCGTTGGAGTGTTAACATGATAGCTGACTATTGTTGGATGTTACAACGTAAAATTCAATATGTACACAAAAGAAAATCGACTAAACGAAGTTTTTTTTCAAAGAAGAAAATATATTTTTCAAATATGAAGTAATATTAATGTAAAAATTGTATTGGTCTATAAAATAATTATTTAAATAGGTTATCTTTATAATTTTTTAATTAATTTTTTTTTTTTTGCTAGTATACTATATTTTATTCATAAATTGTAAAAAACTGTGACGCTGTATGACCAAATAGTTAATATATTTAAATTTTATTAAATTAATATATTTTAAATAAAATCAGTGATAAGAAACAGAACAAATTTTAAAAATATTTTTTTTATGTAGACCTGTATTATAATAGCATACTTTTGGTCGTGTTTCATATGTAAACTATTATGAATTTTTTTTTTATATATTTTATAAAAATATATTTAGAAACTATTGGTTACTGACCATTAACTATTTGTCTTTAGTAATGGCCATTGATCATAAGTAATACAATTAGACGCTCGTCTTCGACTGTGTTAGGTAAATTACTTTTGAAAAGTAATTATATAACATATTTTGTTACATAAAATATTTATAATTAAATTATATTTGCGTTGCCTAATATGTTTTATTATTTTATAATTTATGCAGTTGAGCGTTACTTTTTTTTAAACTGATTCTATAATTATCATTTTTTTTGTTGTATTTTTATAACTATATGATGTCAGTAGGACATATCGCGATATGCGATAGACATTTTCCACTCAACTATTTTATCGACGAGTGACGATTACGGGTTTTAGTATGTCGCCGTTACGAGTTAGTTATCGTTCTAATAGTTATATTGTAAAGCCGGTCCCACATGACTTGCAGCATCACGAGTCCCAATGCTTTCGTGTAAGAAAGTAATGCGTGATAACATTGCCTAATAAACTACGGAAATGATGATAATTCCTAGGCAATGGTATAATTTCCTTTCGCTACTAGGAATTGTAATCCTTTCCTAAAATGTCAACATTTCCGGTAACATATACAATAATACAATTTTTTATTCAAGACTATTGACTAAATAATTATTATTGAAAATAGTATATTCCGGCTCCCAGGTATTACCGTCTACCGGTATAATTAGCGATAAATGATAAAGAATACACACACCAATTTTCAAATTGTACTCCTGAATATTAAGATAAACATTTTAAAATTAATATTAATCATTGGGAACTCCGAGTTGAATCAGATAACCACATGTTGAGTCCCAAATTTCAAAAATAGTTTGAATTGGGTCTGGACGTATTTTGTTGAGTACATGAGTCGGTTGGGTTCCCATATATATATTCGAGAGCATGAGTTGGGTCCCCATATATTTTTTGACTACATGAGTTGTGTCCAGCCTATTAGCGTTCACTCAGAAGACACCATGTGGAGGTTGGCTAGAAAGTCTTCTAAAAAATTTGTTTTTTGTTATACGATGATAACGGTCTGATTGAAACACTTTTAATATTAAAATTATAATACAATTAGAGTTCTTCTTTGTCTGAAATATTACTATTGATGTAACATGATTTTAGATCAATTTTAATTTATTTTTATTTTTATCGCTAATATTTTATCTATTATAGTTAGTAGTTATTACAGTTATTATCTATACAGTTTAAATTACTGAAGACATTTAAAACACACATCTTTCACTGGGAAAACTTGAATTGGGTAACTAAGATAACAACAAAATAAAATCAACCAAGGACCAATTCACGTATTATAAAATGTGTCCATGGACCCTATTCGAGTATTATTAAATAATACCGCAGACCCAACTCGTGTTTGTTTTAAGCAATCAAATATCTCGGGACCTAACTCAAGAGTTCCCATTGAATTATTGTTTAATTACACTCCAGGCTTCGGGTCTGGAGAAAATCCGGGTTCACATATTTTTCGGATTTCGGTTTATAATTGTTCATGGATATCGCCGGTACTAAACCTAGTTAAAACTCGTTTTGACTCCCTGGATTAATAATAATAATAACAGT